>NC_056742.1:98779814-98839814 GCF_019279795.1 Protopterus annectens
ATTAGTAGGGCATGAAAAATATTGCATGATAACTATAGGAATCAATCAGAAGAGGTCAGAAAAGATTGGGAAGAGAGAGATTAATTATGTAATTCACCCAAAAAAACAATGAGAGGACATGTATATACATCCCAAATATGCAACAAGGTCTTGTAGATTTAGAATGTTTACCTGGAAGTGTTTACATTGTTACCTTTACTCCCCAAGTAGAGTGTGATGGGGGAAGAAATAGGTAATAGGGAACATATGTTTTGGGACTGTAATGAGTTGGCAGACTTCAACAATTCCCTACAGAATACTCTTGTCAGGAATACTGTGCGAGCAAATAAGTGTAACTAAGGAAATTATTTTTTTCAGCTGGGATCCAGGATCTGAGTTGCCTAAACATAATTAGGCCTTGTTAAATTTAATTCTGGTGGCTGCCAAAAAGTAATAACTAGAAAATGGAAGTCAATATCTAAACCTGAAGGAGTGAATACTGTAACAGTGATAAAAGAACTGGAGGTTAGATCTTTAGAACAGGATGGGAGTAAATTAAATAGAAAAAGTGTAAATTGTGGGAACAATACTTGAAGAAATATGTTGTGGAGGAGGCTTAAGACAAGGCAAGAACTGAATAATTTATGTAATGCTGCCTGGACTTTAGAATATGTAACAATACATGTGATGTATAATGTTTGTAAATATGAACTTGTTGATATGGTTTGATTAGTTTTATATAAATGTACGTTTGTCTGTGTCATAAGTGATAATGCAATAAAGGTGCTTAAAAACAGTCATCATATTGGGAGCCCAAATACCCTTGATCTTGTTCTCATAAATAGGGCCACTTTTTGCATACCTCCACGTTTCATCTTCCTTTATTAAGTCAGACCATAAATCAATTACCTTTTCCTATAAAACTGATGATACTTCCATTTAAAATGCCTCCATGTTTAGTGACTTTTCACAAGCAAATCTTCAACTGATGAATTAAATGAATTCCACTGTAAATCTTCTTCCAATAAACTTTATTGCAAAAGCTGCCACATATGCTTCTGACTTCTTCCACTTAAATTGCTATACTGATAAGGCAGTCCCTGTGTGCACAAGCTACAATACAAAAATGAACTGTATATCAAGAGAAAGGAAGTAATGACGTTAAGAGGTTGAATTCTACCCACTTTAACAGCATACCTATGCAAACTGACAAAGAACCTAAGGGTACTGTCAGGAAATTGAAAGCTGAAAATTAACTTAAAGTAGCCACTGAAAGCGTAAATAACTGCAAATCTTTCTTAAACTATGTCTGGCAATTAAGAATCACCACTCGGCAATATTTAGAACTAGTCTACGACAACTGTGTTGTACGGTAGATAGTTAATTGGGTGCCTGACAGAGCCTACTTAGCTAGAGTCACAGGTGGCAATTCTGAAAGCAAAACAGTTACCAGTGGTGTAACACAGGGCTCACTGTTAGGCCCGTTCCTGTTTAGTATCTATTTGACCTTCAAGCATTCATTCCTTTACTAGCTCAGAACTGCTCCAACATGTATAAGATTAAGTTAAAATTTGTGCAAGGACAATGGCCTCTATGACATATGTAGCATTGTTCATTTTGGAAAGCAAAGCATTTAATTCCTTATATTTTAATCATGTCTCTAAAGCAGTTTGGGATTCTTAGGAAGTAAGTAATGAAAGATGTGTCCACCTGCCTGGAATGGGAAGTTCTAGAAAAATATGTATTTCTGGGAAAGGAGTGAGATGCTTGTGAGTTTAAAAAAAAACCTACAATATTTTCAATTACTTCAGGGTCTAGGGTCTTCAAAATATCTCATATGGTGTCAGCAGTAGGCAGAAGCAGTGGTATTTCTTCCAACTAGCTATTGCAACAGAGTATTTTATTATGTTTGCTACTAACTTACAATGGAAAAAAGTAACTTTGCTAAAAATCTACAGCAAAGAGAAATAACTGACCATTTTCCATTGCAGTTAAAAGTGACTTTCACTGCACTGAAACTAAAGCTATGAGGCTTGATAATAAACTTGAAGTTCTTAGTAGTTTTTCCTGCCGTAAAAATTCTGTGCTCCTATTTTACATTCCAAGCTATTAGTGAATGAACTGCAGTAACCCTAAAGTGAGTCAGTATGTGTTAAGAGTAAATCTGCATTTTCTGTATATAGAACTGTCTGTGTGTTCTGCTGAGGTGCTTTCAAAACCAAATTAAACCATGGAGAAACTGCCTGAAACCTTAATTCAAACAGGGATGGTTGCAGGCCCGTATTTAGTGAGCTTTGCAAGTATACCTAGCAACCTCACAAACAGACAATATAAGCAACACCCACCATGAAACATACATCTAACAGTCACATTAATTCCGTTCAAAAATCTATAAGGACAAACCTCCTCACAGTCCAATATCCTCGTCATAGGTGGCTTCGTAGTGAGACATACTGATGCACCATTCGCCAGGTTGTACAAGGAAACAGTTACAATCAGAAGCCTATCAAGTGCAAGGAGTCACCACATCATGTATGTAGTCAAGTCCCTGTACCACAAGTACAGATATGACACAGACTTGAGATATGAAGAGAGACATGATGGAACTCTTGGAATATGTGTCTGAGTCAGGTATGCAACTTTGAGCAGCATTCTACCATCACCAAGAATGATGCAACAGTGCAAACAAAAGATTGTTAAATTCAACAATTGGCTTAGTTTCTGATGTCATTGTAAAGGGGTACAGTATATATCAGTGTGGGAACAGACGGTAGACAGTTCCACCTGCTTCCCCAGGTATGGCCTGCATCTGTGCTCTCAAGGATTTTGTGTATTGGCTAAATTCTTGTCCATCCTCATAGTGTCTTTTTTTAGGCAACATCAGTCTTCTAAAGCTTCCAAAATAGATTGTCAGTGACATAAAAGTATTGCTGCACAACCCTAGGAGCCTTAACAAAAATCTCCACTATGTACAATCACTCCCTACCCTGGAAAACATTGATATATGCATTATCACAGAGACCCAGTTCGCAACCAATCGACTCCATCAGCACAGAGTTTGAATGCCTAACACACATTCAGGCTGGCCACATTAGATGAAGACATTAAAGACAGCAGTGTCTCCATTGTTTAAAAAAGTTACTTCCAGACTTGTTAGACAAGTTAACAACCAGAAACTTCTCCATGTCCAACTTACTATTAACTAAACGTATATCATAACTAACTATAGGACCCCCCTCAACCCATACCTCCTACCAAAGTAGTATAGAGTCCCTATGGATTAAACCAAACATCATTCTAATAGGAGGCTTCAATTACCCCTTCATTAACTGGAAAATTTATATATCCTCAAACATTTATGCCCAGAATGTCCTGGACTTCATTAATACAAACTCTCTGGACCAGTTAGTCTGCACCCCAAGCACAGGCAATAAAATCCTGGACTTGGCCTCGACCAATATGAGACAGCTTTGCTCCCCACCAATTGTCACTTCCTCCCTGACCAAATTGGACCATGAATCAGTTACATTCACCATGAAACTGAAGCTGGAACCATCCTCCTATTTTCAGAGATTATGCTGAGGCTAGTCTACTAAATTGGAGTGATGAACTAACTAAATTAAAAATCTCCTTACAACTTGATGACCATACTGATTATGCTAAATCCTTTACCACCAAATTCTATGCACATGTAAATAGCTGCACAGATGCATGTCCCACTCTGAAGTAAATATAACACCAAATTTAAAAATAAACCCTGTGGTGGAACCCAAATATAAAGAAGTTCTGCTTAAAAAGAAAAAAAAAAAACATTGCACACAAAAATAAATTTAACTCTCAAAATATTAAAAATGCTCTTGCTAAGCTTAATACGGGACTCTAGACTGTGATCAAATCAGCCAAAGCCAGATATGAGGTAAAAAATAGCCATCTAGGCAAAGAATAACCACAAAGCCTTCTTTAATAGAAGCCTCAGAAACAAAAGTTGGAACAGCACATAACTAACAGTGAATGATATCGCATACTGTGACTCAAGGACATAGCCAATCTACAAGTGGAAAAATTTTGCTCAAATTTCAGCCCCCTCCTATATTCTCAGATCACATACTGACATTTATACTCTCCATCAAATCTCCCAAATACTCCTCAAACCACTACCCAAGGCCAAGAAGACTACTTCCATGTGACCAGATAACATACCAGGCTGCCTACGTGTAGCCTGGAACAGGACCTGACAGACCCTCCCCACAAAGGCTATTCAGTATCAGGTTTTGTGCCAGATGAATGGAGGACAACATTCATCCCCTTGCACAAAAATAGAATGTCAATAGACCCAGATAATTATAGACTCTTAAGCTGATGAGCATCATAAGCAAGGCTATGAAGATTATCATTATTGAATTAATAAATAAGGGTATAGGCAACCTACTAAAGCTCATCCCAAGCCAGTTTGGGTTCATCAAGGGCAAATCCTACCTAGTTAACCTGATTAACTTCTTTGAAAGGTTACTAGAACAATGGATGAGGTTAAATCAGTGCATACCACGTATCTAGATGTCACAAAGGAATCTCACACCATCCCATGCTCAGGAATTGTAGATAAACCCTCTTTGCTAAATGTAAATCCTTATGTAACTCAGTGGATAGCAAATTGGATCATAATGAACTGTGGAAATTAAGGGGCATGGCTGTACCTCCTACCAAAATACTTGTCACTAATAGTGTACCCTGGGTTCAGTCCTTGGGCCACTCCTCTTTGGGATTTATTTCTTGGAGGTCAAAGTAAATGTTAAGAGTTTATGGCTGACCAACTTTGCAGATGACTATAAATTTGGTGCCATCATAAAAACCCCAGAGAACAACAACAGCCAACAAGAGGTCCTTTTCCAACAAATAGTGTAAAAAATCATGAACTGCAACTAAGTGTCAAGAAAGGTATAATAGTATCCTTTGGTAAACATGACTTCCTTTGTAACTATCATATTGAAAACACTTCCTTGAAAATTAATCACATAGAGATTTGGGAACCTATCTTGACAATGAACTGTCCTTTGTTCACCACATATCCATTATTGTAAATAAGTCCTTTTTCTTCACACAGTTTATATCTAATGGTATAGTCTGCAGGTCCATGGATGTATTCATTCCACTGTACTTGGCTCTCATTAGACTAACATTTATGTCTTTTGGCTTTTCCCGATTAGGAGTCGCCACAGCAGAACTCTGGTCCACTCATGATTGGCAGCGGAGACTTATCATTTAATATAATGCCTCTTTCAGTATGTACCTGCCAAAACACTTGCCACAGCTATAATGACCACAGTGCTTTCTGAGTAAAAAAAAAAATCAAGGGCATAAATCACAAAAACTATGCAGATCATCTCAAAGCCTTGTCTCTCTTAGCGGTATAAACCAGGATATTAAGAGGTGACCTCTACCTCACATATAAAATCTCAACAGACCCTAGGCTGTCAGACCTATATACATTCACAAGTGCAGTGGTAGTGTAGGATTTCTATCTTTTTTGTAACATTAATAGGACATGTTGGAGAGAGAAGTATGTATCACAAAGAATACCACTTCTATGGAGCAGCCTTCCATGCCACATAAAACTAAGTACTTTTCTTACCTCTACTCAAATGTAATTTGGATAAGTGAATAGGAAACCTTAAATCCTCCCACTCCTTTAGCCCCAATGTCCATTATGGATAGAGGCAACAAATACATGTCTGAACATATCCTTGTCCTTCCGCACTCTGAGTTAGTCATACATAAAATATAAGAGTTAAGAAAGTACCAGGGAATGTAGTCTATGTTTTGAAGATCCACATGGATCACAGCCTTCTGAGTACCTATAAACCTCAATGAAACACAGCCTATGCATTACTGAGTCCCAACACTACACCACCATTAAAAAAGTTGTCCAAAGAAGATTATGAAGCCAGGTATATCAAAATGATCTCAAAAGTTCAAATAAAACCATTATTGTAGTTGCTTGTGTTCTAGCAAATAATACTCTATTTTAAAATGACTTGTGTATGTCTAAACCTAAACCAATAATTAATAAGTCAGCATTGTTTTTGATGCACAATGTGCCTGTTGCCAAGATAACTGGTGCATATGTAGGAATAAAGGCCATGTAGGCAGAATTTGTATCAGTAAAAGGAACAGTGTTACTACTAAGAATGTTCAAATGTCTGAAATGCATGTTGTGAAATAATTACCCATGAAGCATCTTAAAACATGCTAAATAGATAAAAATCTGCATTCTGTTACAGTGTATTGACTACATTGGTGAATGCAGAATATTTTTGGGAGGCAAAGAACTACAAGGTTTACTGATTCAGGCATTATGGTTAATTTAGTTAAAGGTCCATATGTGTGCATGAATAAACTGAATAACAAGCAGAAGGTATGGGTAATTTTTGTTTATAGAGATAAAAAAGAATATCCAACTACATCTGATGAGTTTCAGATTATCTTAGGAAAGATAATATACTGTAGCAATAGTACCTGAACTATACCAAGATGTTATTATTGGTAAAGCCATTTTTTCCAGTTTAAAGCACTGTAGAATTTATGGGACGAAGGGAAAGATCTAAAGGATTTGTAGTGGAAAGATAATATTACCAAACAAGAAACAACTAGCCAAGTGTAGTATTACCTCAGAACAAAACTATGGGTAGAAGTCAGACTAAACCATGCTTCTGACATATTCTTAGAAATACTAGGTCAAACAAAGTAACATAAGTTAGTCTAGATGTTGGGGGGGGGGGATACCATATGGGTATGGTTAAAACATAACAATAATTCCATGGGTTATCAGAGTCCTGAAATAAGATCATACCAGAACACTGAATGTTATATAGGGTTATAACACTTTAAATATGGGGAATTTTGTTTGAAATTTTCAGGGAACTCATTTTAGAGACCCGTCTGTCAAATTGTATGCAGTTGCAGAATTCAGTTTGTAAGTACTATTTTAGTAGTTATTCTTGTAAATCACATTTTGAATCTATGTTGCCTAAACTCAGTGTCATAGTTCAGTCTGTATGCACCCCCACCCCCACAGATGTCCTGCCTGTGAAGCTGTTCACTAGCTGACATCAAATATAAAGACTGTTCCTTCTGGGAGATCTCATTTACTGAACTTTTTTAGTTATGCATCATCAACTTTCAATGGACACCTACAACTAGTAGTAATACCATCAACTAGAATAAACATCATATGTGGAAGAAATGACACATTAGATTTATGTTCTAACATCACCTAGTAACATTTTTGTTGTCAGTGTTATGATAGTCTCCATCTGCTTATTTTTGCCCTTTAGTGGTCACAGTAACTTCAACAAAGCACAGAGATTCCATTGATGTAGGAACACATGGAAGTTTGACCTTAGTATACAGTACCGGGTGTTTAGCTACAGGGAGCTACATGGCATGTGACATGCATTCATTATAAAAGCACTCTGAATAAACACTTCATGGTGGCTAGACATTTGTTCACAGTGCCTGTGCTTTTTGGTCAACATTCTGACAAATATTCATAAGTTTTATGGCATCAGAACTGAGGAACTATGCTGCAGGAGTAGGAAAATACATTTGTAGTCAAGAACACTTGCATTTGAATTACAGAATATAATTTACAGTTAGAAAAATGCTCCATTTACAACCACCAGGATTTTTTTTGCATTAAGGATACTTATCAGAAAACTGCGAGGATGGATCCAGAATTGTTATTTATTCCTTACTGTGACTGGAGTGGCAGAGAAGCATGAAAAGTTACATTGTGCTAAATGCCTATACTTTGTAGTAATTAATAATTTGCCTTTAAAGAAGGGAAAAATAGCAGCATCAAGAAAAATGGAAAAGATTATTGTTAGCCTAGAAAGAACTTGCAGTTTATTCAACATTTATTTACAGTGGCACAAAGTCCTGCAGGGACTGCAGAAGCATATGTTACTGAACAAGCTAAAAACTATGAATTTGGTGAACTACATGATTCATTAACAACAGGCTGAATAATATGTAAGCAGGCTGTTAGGAGACACAGACATGGCCTTTATTAAAAGTTGTAGATGTATGTAGTGGAACTGAAATTACAAGTTCACAGTTAAAATAATTTCAAGAAGAAACAGAAGTGTGTAAAACTGTGAGCAGGAAAAAGGCAAAACTGAGAGCTCAAATGAGAATGCCCCAAACATAAAGGAGACAAGAAAAATAGCCATGAAGTGCTTAGAAAATATGGTGCAGTTGAAATTCAAGCCTTGTTACTAGACGTCACTATAAGCATGAAAGGAGGCATTATCCTGCACTGCTTTGTATCAGTTTTGTAGACACTGTAGTAAAAAAACACATTTTGCAAAAAAAGCATAAAGGAATGACTAATGTGTTCAGGAAAGTTTGCATGTTGTTGAACATAAACCAGAAGATGAAGTGAATCAATAAATAGATCTGGTATGTAATATTAAAATGAAAAGAATTGCTACAGTGACACTTAAAAATGTAATAGACCCATCGAGATGAGTGCAACTCAGATTGTTAACAGGAAACACTGAGAATTAATAAATAAAATGTTGAAATTAATTTAGACCGATCCAGACTGTAATATTACGTCTGAAGGCAACATTGATGTATTGGTATTACAAAGCACAGAAAGAGGGCTGACTGCACACTATTAACATAAACATTGGCACCAGGTAAAACCATTGGGTCATATATTATTGACAGGTGAGTATAAACAGTAAGACATACAAGATCATGTTCCAAATTTAGCACTTACAGAAGTAAAGTCTTCTAATTTTCTGGGTTGGGGTTGTTTGGCCTAGTAGAAGCTAAAAATGGTAAATATAATTCACAATATGAAAGCAAAAGGTGAGTATATTCAGCAATAGTATTGCACAGAGTCATAGCAATGAAATCCTGTATTACTTATTTTGATTTATTTAGGGGCTTATAAAGTTTGACAGGAGAATATCACATAACACATAAAGCCTGATTCCATGTCAGGGATATAACACTTTCAAAGTAAAATTGCTGGTAACAATCAAGAGTGGAAGAGAGCAGGAACTTAAGTGAATTAAAACTCAAGGGTTGTTTGGAAGCAAATAGAGCCAACAGAATGGGTGAATGGTGAAGTTACTGGTATAAAGAAAGATAAAATGCGTACTGTCATTGCTCCGTGAGATCTGAATAAAGTAATTAAAAGACAAAATTAATCACTGCTTACAGCTGAAGGAATGCTCTCAGCTTTGCCAAATGGTAAGTTATTTTTATTACTCAATGAACATGAGATTCTAGCAGACATTTAAAGCTAGATGTAGAAAACACCAAATTACATACACCATTAGGAAGGCATTCTTCAGAACTCCACTTGATATTTATTCATACCAGAAATATTCTAAAAAAACAGTTGCATGAGTAATTGAAACTTGTTAGTTGAAGCAAGTATAACTGTCACTCTATTATTGTGGCCCCAGACTCAAGAAGAGAATGACAAGTGACTGACATAGCTGTTGAATAGTTAAGCAATAACCCATGCCTGGGTGTGGGTAATGCTGGATTTACTCACGGTTGGTGTGGTTTGGTCACAAGGGTGAAGCCTGAGACTAAGGGGGATCACATCATAGGGAAACAAGAATCTACCTTAAAATATCTAAGAATTGAGTTATGCAAGGATAATAATGAATTAGTCCCAAAAAACTACAATAATATCATCAACACAATTAAAATCTCTGTGGAAAAATGGAACAAAATAATATTAACATTTAAAGATAGACTATAGTTAATAAAAATGGGTTTACTGTCCAAGATCCTATATATAGAGTCTTGGCAATACAACCGTTACCAGAAAGGAATATAGTTAAAGAAATAAATTCATGCCTAATAAATTTTTTATGGTTTCCCAAAAGAAACAGAATAGCTTTAATACATCATATCAGAACATGGAAACAGGGAGGATTAAACTTTCCTGAGATAGAAACATATATAAAAGCATCAATATCTAAAATAATCTCAGATTTGATAATTCCAAATTACTCTTTAAATTGCAAAGAATTACTAACTGTAATATCAATAAATGAATTTGATTTACAAAAAAATTTTCAAATAACAGATAAAAACAATTTGCCATGACACATATTATGTATTAGTATGCAATATTTTAACATAACTAAACCCACTAAAACTAGTATGATTAATTATTACATTGATTCATTTGGAAAAAATATTAATGCAAATATAGATTTAAAAATCTGGTTTGATCTTTTAACACCATTTATAGTCACAAAGAACTTTCCACATAAAATATATAGAGAAATTATTAATTCCTGGGAACAGAAATGATTTGTTTGCTGGCTCCATTGTATCAAAGAACTAAAAGTTTTAGATATGCAAGTAATAAAAACAGCATACAAAATTCCACAACAGGACTGGCTAACTTTATAGAGTATTCTGTCATATTCACAAGATTTAAGTAGACTAATTAAGAATTCTTCATTTAAAGAAATACCTAAATTTATGAAATACATATATGAAAGCATATATAATGACTTTGACACGGGAAACTGTATTTCAAAATTTTACAAAATATTGATAAACTATAAGACAACACCCAAATCCTAATATTGGAAATATATAACAAAAGGACACCCAATATAGTTAAATGAAGTTATTAAAACAAATATTGTATTATCAATAAAATATACATCCTTTACACAATACTGGAAAGTTTTTAATTGGAAATGCCTGCACAGAACATTCTTAACCCCAGACAGAATCAGTAAAATTAGTTCTTCCAGAAAAGGAATATGTTGGAGATGTGAGCAAGTACACAATGCAGATTGGAACCACATTTTCTTTGATTGTGTTAAAATTAAGCCATTTTGGAATGGTATTAATAACTTTATACAAGCTTTATTTAATGAATCATTTTATTTAACTAAAGCTCTTGTATTGTTAAATATGAACAAATGTCCTCATTTGAATAGGTCAAACGTGTATCTAGTATGGACTATACTTGCAATTTCAAGGAAGTTTATAACAAGAAGATGGAATACAAACACAATACCAACTTTGGAAGACTTCTACAACCTACTGAAGACCACAGCATTATTGGAAATTAAAATTAAAGAACTACAAATGTATCAAAAGTCATTTATCAACAACCCTTGGGGAAAAGTCTTATCATTGATTGACACTATACAATAATTGATCAGATACTCTGATAATGGATTGGACATACTTATAAAGTAACTGTATACATTAAGATATGTTATAGTCATGCTAATGTAAATAGTGCACATAGTTATGTAAGATGTTATATATAAATATTATGGAATTCATTTAAATGTATTTGAAAACTAAAAACACATTTTGAGAAAAAAGAAGAACATAAGACATAAGAGAAGTATTGGAGAATATTCCCAAATATCCACTTGTCCTGGCAGAAAACAGATTGCTGATTCTTGTACTTTTTGGTATTAAAATAGACATGGATTACTGGGATTTAGATTTGTTTTTTCTGTGATTCTCAAGAAGGTGCTGTATCTTGTTTGTGAATAAATCTGCTTGCTGTACTGTGCCTTGGGCCACAGAAGACCTGTTTCTTATCAACAATGGAGACTAGTATGTAAATGGAATAATAAAGTTTCTTCCAATTTCAAGTGTCACTGGGTGCCCCACAAGGCTCAGTTTTAGGACCCCTTCACTTTATAATTTCCATTAATAACATGATGCAGATGATGCAACCCTATCTCTTCCTGAAATATTTACATCTGGAATTAATAATAAACTACAATTTAGCTTCAGTATGCTACAAGAGTGGTTTGAACAATATTGGATGTTACTTTAACAGCAGTAAATCAAAGGCGATGTAATTTTCCAAAAAGCCCCATTCAGACCATTATCTTTCTATGGGTTTCTCAACTGATGAGACTTAATATACATTTTTTAAGTTTTGACAACACAAACATATAGTATATTATGCCTGTTACACTATTAGGTGTCTTAACTGATAATTGGATTAGCTGTGACATTCATATCAATTTTACAGGGTTAAATCATTTATTTTTCCTAGTGCTAGACAACTACTTTATACCTGCACTGCTTTATTCAGTACATTTACTCAAAAGTGTGCCCCTACTGCTCAAATTAGAAACAAGGCTACAGTAGAAGTTCTAGGTTTGAGACAGGCTGTCATTGAGGAATGCATAACTGTATTTCCCTTCATACCTTAACTGATTTAATACAAGGAAAGCTTAACCCCTGCATTACACTGCTTGTCAAAATACCCAGCCTAATTTGGGTTTCAACCTTGTACAAACCCCACTGCAAACTTCATTCCTTAACAGTCTGTCTAATTCACATTTAAGTCTTTGAACTTCCATCTAGTCATATTATGCTAGAAAGCTTTTGAAGAAGCTTCCTTCCAATTTAAGATGTACATTTAATAGCAGAGCACTTAATCATGGACTTGAGGAACACAGGCATAAGGCATGTGGAACAGCATAGGCAATGGAACTGTACCCATGATGTATCTTGATATAATTCATTTCCCAGTAACAGTAAAGAAGTTGATAATTATTGCTTTCTCCCTCAATTTCATTTATTGTTCATGTGCACTTAATTTTAATGGTTAGCATAATATTTACAAATCAACAAATTCTATGTGCTGTACATGATTTGATTAGTCTAGCTATAAAATATGTGTCAGTTTAGCCTCTATTTTGTATGTTATAGCATGTTTTATGGGTCTATATTAGTAGTTCGAATGCACAATTGTCCGAACACAGTAACATCGAACTGGGAAGTTCGAAATATCAAAATAGCGAAGCCGTGGAACACTGAATTTATTTCCAGGGAAAAAATTCAGTGGGCCGTTTCCACAGCTTTGCTATTTTCTCCACTGTGGTGCGATCTTGAAGTTGGTATATTTAAGTGTGTGTGTGTGTGTGGGGGGTGAACAGTTTGAAATATACATGTTTTTTTTTGGTTTTGTACCGAACAGCGATTTTTTTTTTCCCTGGGACACAGGCTTGTCCTGTCAATCATGAAGGCCTGTCCATTCCTGCTCGAAAATCACTGTGGCATAATGTTCTAATACAAAGCCATTTTAATGCAGGGACAGACTGTGCTAAGATGTGCAGAACATACACTTGTCACAATTTATCTCCATGATGGCTTTGTATTAGAACATTTCTCCACTGCGATTTTCGAGCAGGAGTAGGCATGTTCTACATGATTGACAGGACAAGCCTGTGTGACGTTGCATGGAAAACACGGCTGAGTGACACGCCATGCAGATTACCCAGTGACATGTTAAATATTCAGTGTCTGACTATTTTTAACACAGTGAAGAGCTGAGGGGGCTGTATGCCACATTGGAGAGTGGCACCAGACTCTACATGAGCCATACTGGTTTGTTGCACCCTTCTTTACTATAATTTTGTGCAGTAATTGCTTTCCCCCCACCTTTCTTTAAACATATTTCTAGAGATGAAGCAACAAGCTGAGAAATTCTTGTTTCTGGGGCAGTGGGACAATAAATAGATTCAATAAATGGAAAAAAGACCTCCCAGAAAGGTTGCCACCGGCACCTTTACAGAACTGTAATTTTAAGTCTTTGTAATAGTTTGCTTACATGCAGCATATTATGTGCTTGCACCCCTCTCCCTTTAAACAATTGTAATTTAAAGTGTAATAGTGTCATACTTTTTTATAAATGCAGCATATTCTGTGTTCTTTGAATAAGTAATATAATATATGTAACCTTTTCATCATTGGAAATTGGATTGCTGTTATGTCACAATCCTGGTACTAGCAAATAAGGGGTTTGTACTGAAATAATTACAATACTTTGCATATTCATTTTGCAAATGATGGTCTAATGTTTATTCAAAGCAGTTGTAAAAGTAAACATTATACGCAGAGTGCTGGGTGGGCTTTGGGCGGTCCTTGCTACTGCACATCTGGTGGGGTAATGTTCTAATACAAAACCATTAAAATTACATCAGAAATAGGACAATATTTACTGTAAAACAAAATCACATCAGCATGTGTTGGCAGCTCAATCAAGTCATTTTGGGATATAACAAATCAGAAAGTAACAATGCCCATTTAACGTCATGGAGTGTTTTATTACAACTAAAACACGATTAAAGCATTTTTTTTTTTCAGTTTCTGGATGACGTTGTTATTTAAAACATCCATTTCACACTGAATATATATGACACACGTATAGCAATGCCTTGCATAGCACACTGTTATCTCCTCATTCGGCTATTTCGTTAGCATGTCTAAAAACAGGATTTGTCTCTTCCAAAAGCTAAAAACTTAAATGTACTGAACTGTTTGATTTCCTTAAGACAATAGAATTTATTGCCAATCCTCCAACGCATTTACCACTAGTCTTAAAAAAGCCCAAATACCGATCTATTGTCTTACAGGATGGCACTCTTTATCCATTGCATCCAATGTATTATCCAGAAAAATATTCCTGGCATTTAACGCCACTCTTAACATATCCGTTTTTGCTGCAAACACAGTCATTCAGGCTCCAGTAGAAATATAATTACGCCCTGGGCCCCCCACCACACACAGACTTCATTGTCCCATATCCACCTCTACTATAGTGTTGCCACTCCAGTTTTTCAGTTCCTACTAGATTTTTCAGAGAAAAACTACTAGAAACTACTAGATTGAATTAATCGACAAACAGTAAAGTGTATGTATGATTTTACCATCAACTCGCATGTAATTCATGATATTTGTGCAACAGGTAATGAAGAAAACACATTAACTTTGAAAAAAATGTATATTGGTAGAATTCATAAGTCATGAATCAATATCGACAGCTATGCTGTCAACAACATCAGTGTCATCATTTATATCGTAAATCTGATGAGTTGGCCTTGTGCTCAGATTGCAGCCTCATGCGTCTTTGATGACACCGTCCTTCACAAACATATTCTACTAAAGCTTTGCCTGGTTTTCAAATATAGCAAACATTACCAATATGCCTGATTGCTTGCTTAGCAAGAAGCTGATTTGCGACAGTTTCAGATAGAAGTTTGCTGGTTTGAGTGGTGTTCACAATGTTCACTTGAGAGAAGACACTCTCACAAGATGCTGATGAATGTGATAAAGTGAACAGAATACACACAAACTCACCAAGTACAGCAAACTTGGGCTCATTAAAGGAAATAACATATTGCTCTGCTAAATATATAAAAAAATACCTCCAAATTAATCACACAATGTTAATTAGGTTCAGAAATAACAGAACAACATTATAGTGGATGTGTCAATGTTCTGGATTAATTTATTGTAATGTTCAGCAAGCAACACATTTAATTTGTGCAATACCATGTCTGCAACAGTACAGTTGCATTAAAATAGGAAAAAAATATTCCCCAGGTAATAACTCAAATGCAATGTCAGACCAATAGCTACAAAAAATAACTAAAACACAAGTAGGAAAGTACAAAAAAATAGTCAGCAAGAAAAAAACATATTATTTATACAGTTAGGTTCATATAACGGTCCAGGGAGCAGTGAACTGCTAGGCGGAGAGAAGCCAAGTATATAATGGTACACCACACACTCATACCTCTAAACTGTACAGTTTTTATGCAGAATGTCCAGATTTTTGCCTCATATTTTTGGTCCATTTTTCATAAAATTGTCTTTTCTGGCAAATTTGTGGCAACTCATTTAAAGACTGAAGTCAGAAAATGAAGACATACAATTGAGTTTCAGACTTCATACCCATCAACAAATTCATGCTAATGTAAAACCCGTTAGTCTATCAATTTTCTAAGTTTGTAAGAGTGATATTTAAAAATTGCTCCTATTTTTGGGCTTTTGTCCCACTTTTACTTATGGCTTTATCAGATTTATTGCTCTAAAAGTTGAGAGGTATGCACTATAGGGATCAATTACTTAACTTCCATCACTTCAAAATATCAACTCCAACTGGTGCAGAACTGCCTGGAATTACAATCTCATCATAGCTCGTAAGCCAGTTGGAGCCACTATTTTCTTCTTCCAGCAAGTTTTACATACTTTTATTCCGTCTCGGGTTTGCCTGCTTTTTATGGTTGCACCTGGGGCCATCCGCCACTCTTGCTTGTACTAAAATCTAATAGAACTGTTAAAAAACCACTAGCCTACTAGGCAAAATGGAAAAATACTAGCTCTAGTAGAAAAATACTAGGAGCGGCAACACTAATTATTTCACCTATTGAAGAGAAGGTAGAAACACTGCTCGACACAGCTAACACCCAATGGTGTGAACAGCGAGGGGGCAGCTACCGTAGATGCCACATCGTTGCCCACACTATCAGATGTTAGCTGCATACCTCTCAAGTGTACCTCATTACGAGGAACGTACCTCATTTGGGGTCTTAAAAAGTTCATGTTCCTCGAAGTTCCTCAAAGTTCCACATTGAATGAGTCTTTTACACATTCATAGCTCTCAACCTTCCATCTCCAAAATGAGGAACACTAGCCCTCATAATGTAGAACAAATGGGCAAAATGTGGAATACATACTAATGGCTTACTAACAACTTCAGCTAGGAAGGTCATAGGATGGTTAAAATATGCTGGCTTTACTTATAAAGAAGATCTTTTAATGAATTAATGTGATTCATTTCTATTTACAATGTATTTCACTTAAAAAAATTCCATACACTGAATGTGTGACAGTCTTTCAATGTGGAACTTTGAGGAACATGAACTTTTTAAGACCCCAAATGAGGTACGTTCCTCGTAATGAGGTACACTTGAGAGATAGACACATTCAGTGTTAGTATTTTTTTAAGTGAAATCCATGGTAAATAGAAATTAATCATATTAATTCATTAAAGGATCTTCTTTAGAAATAAAACCAGCATATTTTAACCATCCTATGACCTTCCTAGTTGAAGTTGTTAGTAAGCCATGAGTATGTGTTCCACATTATGAAGGCGAGTGTTCCTCATTTTGGTGATGGAAGGTTGAGAGCTATGGTTAGCTGTGTCAAGCTGCCAAATGAAAATAAATGTTCAGAGCAGAAAAGTCCCAACCTTATATAGGCTTACGGATACTTTACTAGGCACGGAGCCAAACTTGGCTAAATTAATTAAGGAATTCAGTGCACAAAAATCAAAATGGGAAATACATAATTATGCAAAACCCTTATGGCAAACTTTTCTTGGCTTCATGTACTCTGTACTATTTCTTGTGTGGAGCTTTTCTCCTCGGGCTTCCGCTGAAAAAGGATCTGTGTCCAGTCGGGATTTCCCGGTAAATAAATAATTTTCTGAGCGTTATACTTGCACGGTCCCTGGATTTCTTTATTGACGTACTTAAAACTTTGGTGCACTCAACTTCTGTAGTTTTTCCTTCAACACGAAAATATTAGCAGTGGCAATAACACATATTGTTTCACAGAAAGCCCGAATCAAAGAAAGTGTTCCCCAGTCAACGTTTCACCCAACTGTCATATCTATAAAACAATTAAAACAAAGTTCTCAACCTTCCGTCCCCAAAATGAGGAACACCAGCCCTTATAATGTAAAACTAATGGGCAAAATGTGGAACGCATACTAGCAGCTTACTAACAGCTTCAACTACGAAGGTGACAGGATGGTTAAAATATGCTGTTGTTACTTATAATAAAGATCTTGTAATGAATTGATTAATTTCTATTCACCATGGATATCAGTTAAAAAGACACTTTCAATGCCGAACTTCGAAGAACGTGAACTTTTTAAGACTCCAAATTAGGTACGTTCCTCGTAATGAGCTACACTAGTGAGGTATGAATTAAAAACTGATTTAAGAAGTCATTATTTATCATAAAGGACACAGACGAAACAAGGAACTAAGACAAAAAAAAAAGTTAAGAACTTCCACACCCTCGTTGTAGAAAGTGCGAGGGTACAGGAAATGACGTCTTGAAACTCTGCTGCCCAATAAACAATCCTCAAATATCCCTGCAGTCACAAAGTGGACACCCAACTTGGGTGACTAGCTGGATGTCTGACAATTGTAACATTTGCAGGAGTTTGAACAGATTAGGTGGTTTAAGTCTGTGGAAAGAATCGATCCCTGTGAAGTGAGGAACAGGAACACAGCCAAAGCACTTCATCTGAGTGGGAAATGGGGCGCATAGAGTGGGCGATGTGGGCAAACGAGCAGGCACTAGCGTCTGGGCTAAGTGAGTACATAGGGTATAGCAAGCTGTGAAGTTCTGCATCTTATTCTCAGTGGTGCTGTTAGATGGACTGCTTTGACGTACTTATTGAAGAGGATGTACTCTGAAGTTACAAAGTTTCTTTGTGCCTTTTTTAAGAGTATTTAGTACGAGATTGGGTTAATCTCTACTTTATGATTGGTTTATTTCTCTACTTTATGAGTTGCTTCTGCTGAAGTGGTTGCACTTCCCTCTTTAATTATAGATTTGGTTTCTATGCAGTTGTAGTTTATTCAGTGTCCCTGATTTTACAGGTTTTTCAGTTACAATGCATATCTCAGGTTATTGCGACTGAACATCAAGAACTAAACTCATCCGTCCTTTTAGAACGTTAATGTCGTTTTTCTCACACCAAGTTCTCTTTTTTTATTCCTGTTATTTAAACGTTGTTACTGAACTGTGATGCAGTACGGATGGAAAGGATAACTCCCTCTTAGTCTGAAGGATAAAGTAATCGATGTTTTCAGGTTTCTTTGATTTTCGTTGCAGATGTAAAGTCTGAAAGCGCTTGAAAGAACTAGGTAGTCTTATTTGGGTACATACCTCTTAACCTTGGCACAAGAAGTTTGGGCAGAGCCACAAATAACGGGGAACAAAGGGCCAAAAATAGGGACAGCTTTTAAATATTGCTCTTATAATTTTAGCAAGTTGGTAGAATAACAGGGTTTCCATTAGCATGTATTTTCTGAAGGGTATGAAGTCTGAAACTCTAGTGGTTTTCATTATTTAATGATTTAAGTCCCCAGTGATTTGCCAGCAAACTACAAATTTTATGAGGATCAACCATGTGAGCCAAAAATCTGGACATTCTGCAAGAATTTGCACAGTTGAGAGGTATGATTATGCCATCTCTTAGAAATGTTAAAGTGGGAGCATACAAAAAGACCCTACAATCGTGTTTTAGTGCATTTTCACAAAGTTATTCATATTACATACTATGGGGATTTTGTGTGTGTGTGTGTGTGTTGGGAGGAGGGGGGGGGGCTGCATCATGCATTTGTTTTACTGAGGGTATATGCTGTTAATTCTGACCCTGGAGACAGTTTGTAGTTGAGTGGTTCTTGCCGTGTATTCTTTTTGTCATCAGTGTAAGAAGTAGTACTATCTAGAGTTAAGATCATACCTGTGGTGTAATAAGCTGTACATTTTAACTGTCATATTATGTACCATAGTGCCATCCACCCACAAGCACAGTAATTATCAAGGGTGCCACTAGCCACCACCAGAACTACACTGGCTATCTGTAATGCCTTTTGCAGTTAAACCCTGTGTTGTGGTGAGAAGGAAACTTGACTTTTCTCTTCTTGGCTATCGGAACAGGGTTAGAGGATCCTTAGTTACATGGGATTCTTATGCACAAGTTTACTTTGCTGTATGTCTGGTACTGGCGTTGCAGTGATATTGGTAGCAACTTAAAGTTCTGCTGTGGTGCTGGAGCCCTTGACTCTTCTTTGCTAGTGGAGTGCAGACAGGCCCTTCCAAAGTCATGACTTGATTTCTTCAGCAGTTGTCTGTAAGCAGGAGTGGCCTTAGATCAGCTGGTGTCCTAGGCAAAAGGGCTCCACGGCACCCTCCCCACACCACCCAGTGCACCCATCCTGGTCTACCTACACCAAATGAATACTGGAAAAGCGCCCCTGCTAGGCCAGCACCCTAGGTGGCCACCTAGTTGGCCTTTGCCTAAGGCCGGCTATGCTGTAAGGTGGTGTGCAACAGCGAGACTCAAGTTTTGCTTGTAACATATTGCATCTAAAGTGTGTCAGAAGTTTCTTTTTGTGACACTGCAGAACTGGCGTTCTGAAATAATTTTATGGGGAAAGTGTAATAACACAGAATGCAAAACAGAGTCCTGGGTACAGGATACAAAATGTTTGAAAGGTAGACATAAACAGAATCCATTAATGCAGAGTGATGGCGGAAGCTGCATGGTAGTGCAGATGGAGAGCATTAATAGTTTTACTTTCAGACCAACAAAAGCATTTGAAATCACAAATAATCTTATTAGTATTATGATAAATGCTAACACCCAGTGTAGTGGGAGAGAAGTAAGCAGTTTAAGGCCAGACTGTTTGTGGATGATGGGAGGGAGGGAAGAGGAGTGGTGAAGATAGTAGTGTTGGGCTGGGGCATAGTAGCACTGTACAGATTTCAGTGTACCCTCTGTGAGGAGGTAAAGGGAGACGGTCATCAGCATGTCTATCCTTGGGTTCAAGACTGACAACTCTGACTTGGAGATGGAAGAAATGAATCTTTGTTAGTAATGCAGAAGTGGACTGGAAGAGGTAATGCACTCAAACTTAAGGCAGATGAAGAGAAAAAGCAGAAGTAAGACAAATAGGGTTGTGGGTTAGGTAGTACATTATGAAGTAAGACAAATGTGTTTGGAAGTGTATGGGATGTTTGAATGTAAGGCAGGTGGGTCTCAGCAGGGATAAATTATTTGCTTGCTTTTTCTGTCTCCTTTGCCAATTTTTTTCTCCCAGATTGTATTTTGTGTATCTGTGTAATATATGTCCCACCACCTCAACCCAAATTAAAAAAAAAAAAAAAAAAAAAAAAAAAAACACTAAAAAAATAAAGAACTACAAGAGTAAGCAGAACTGCAGTAGGAAGTGAAACAGGAATCTGGTTTAGTGAGGTGGCTTTGAGGGCTGTAAAGAAAACTGTCTTGCATAATACAATTTTTATCTTGTCATACAATCTTGTGCTAGTCTGTTGAGTGTGACACAGCAGTTATTGTACATTTCAGATTCCACCATCCACTCAGGACATGGATCATCTTCACTTGGAAATTCATAGCTCATTAGTTGGTGCTGAATCTTCTCTTTTTCCTGTGTGATAAATATTTATCGTTAACACTTAAGGAAGCTCTTAGACTTTTACCATTTTTATTTACTGTGAGTTTAATTTTTTGCTGTCATGGAGTGATATATTGAGGGGCTTTCAATAAAATGGAAGATAGTGAAGAGGTTCTAGCCAGGCTGGTATTCATAGTCCACTTACGTAGTTTGCAGTGCAGTGTTGCATGGGAAGTGTCCACTCACTGGAGTGTTGTGATTTGTAGTACCAGCTAGTGCTACTGAGCAGTGATGACAACAACATGGAAATTGATGCTTGCCATTGATCGTATAATGACATACAATTTAAACCGACACAGTTTAACACGTGCATAACGTGATGCAAATAAGTATCTCTGAAAGTAGGTTATGATTTATGGCTGTATAAGGCACATTAGGTAGGAACAGGTTGTGCATCCCTTTAAGACCAGACGTGCAGGAATGTTGAGTTGCAACAAGCAAAGATGCTTGGAGAGCAACAGCCACTTGTGAACCAGCACTTGGAGACTATACGAGCAGCTGTTACACACCCAGTTGCATGACCTGGTGGGTGACATACACAAAATGGTACTGAAAGCATATTGAGTATCATCAGCAAAATGACCAACAGCTAACAGACCATTTTTGAGTGGACAGTGTGATATCATGTGGGCATTGGTTGACATGTTCCACCACAAACAGGACTGAGAGGAATGCGTGAGCCTTCTATACTTGTAAACACTAAGGTATGTGTAACTGCTGCCATACTTGCTAAACACTAGGGTATGTGTAACTGCTGCCATACTTGCTAAAGGGATCTTCCAGAGACTAAAGGGAACATATTATTTATATCAAAAGCATCAGCCTGCAGAGTATTCAGAATGTTTCTTGATATACTAATCCACATATGGAAGTAGTGTATCTATTTCCTCAGTATACCAGACTACAGAGCCATCACCATGTGTCGTTTCATTGACATCCCTCACCTCCCTGAAGTATTGGGTGCAACAGATTATACATAAGGTGGTATTGTGCAGTACACAGGAGTTGATAATCACTGTGGTGTCACTCGTGACTACAACGTATGACATACAAATCAACTGTGAGGGTGCTTCTTTCTTAGAGAAATTCTGCAGGCTAAGTGCAGGCATGTGCTAGGTAGCTGATATATAGCCAAAGACAATTTGTACACATGTCTTGCCCTCCCATAAGTTCACAGTGTTTCAGAAGATGTAGGATACTCACTGGAATCTTATTTTGATTACTTTTGTAAGGAACCCACACAGCATTGCCAAGCAGCAGTATAAAACCATCCACATACAGTCCATAAACATCTTGGAGCATGTCTTTGGCTTATTGAAGGCATGGTTCTCTTTTCTAGGTGCAAGTTGGGGGAATCTGCATTTTATTTTTGCTACTGTTTGTGAGATGCTTTTACCATACTGCATGGCACATAATGCGATTACTAGGAAGTTTGAAGACCACCCATCCTCCATCCATCCATCCAGGGGACCTCTGGGCCCACTACAGCTACCCCTATTATAGCCAGCACACCATCATTCAGCAACAGTGGTGAGGCCTAGAGACACGAGCAGCAATCACACTACACCCCCTACCATTCAATGATGGTCACAGTACCTTGTACAGTGAAGCCGCAACATCTATAGATTTATGGGCCCATGACAGTGCAGTTTCACACAGAGTAGACATGAAGCATGTAATGTTAGTTAAAGGCTATGGTAGGTTTTGTAATGTTGAGTCACACTGTGCTTTTGATATCTCCACATACACTACACATTAGGGTCCTAATTATTTGCTCAGATGCCAAGGGGCACAATAACGTGACTGACATCACAACCTTGGTGGGAGTATTTCACTGGTGGTAGAGATTATAGTTTTGTGGCAAGGGCTACTCTAATGTTCCCCAGTTGGTAAGAGGTGGAGGCACTGTGAGGCCATCACTGAAAGGGGTTTGTCCTGATTGTGGTCTGTCTTCCCTTACCTACACTATAAATCTTATCCTTTACATAATGTAAAAGAGTTTTATGTAGAGGTACAAGTTGCAGGAAGCTGTATTGCAGATTAACACATGTACACATACTATGTTTTAAGGCAAAGACTCAGTGTACGTCACACCAGAGATATATCTCTTACACAGTAGTGCAGAACACTGTATATAAGTATTTGGAGTTGTATGTTCTGACAGCTGTTTCTCTGCTTCCAGGAATTTGCTTCAAAATGCTGCAGTGGTCCTGCTTCTTTATAGTGTATGGTTTTGCATCTAAGATGGTGGCAATTCCAGTTAAGCTGCAAGTAAATAATGGTTTACATGGTATGTAGTCAGTTAGTTTCTATGGGTGCCCATAAAGGGTCTGTATTACAACATCGAACCCACAGTAGTTTGAATGCTGTAATATCGAACCCAAAAGTCCGAAATACGAAAATAGCGAAGCCACGGCACACTGATTTTCCCAGGGGAAAAAAATCAGCGTGCCATTTTCGGGGCTAATTTCCTCCACTGTGCAGTTGGTATATTTAACTGAGGGGGATGTGTGGGGCGAAGCCCTCCACTTTAGTGTAAGTTTAAAGTGTAAGTTTTTTTTGTCACAGAACAGCGTTTTTCCCTGGGGGGAAAAAAAATCACTGTTCTATGTTTTTGTTATTATTGGGTTTTGAATGTTACAGTTCGATTATTACAACATTCGAACTCCTGTGAGTTCGATGTTGTAATGTAGACCCCCCCATAAATCACTATGTTCCAGCAGCCGCTTCTTGAATTAGCATTGTAGTAAGCACAGCATAATTCTACTGTCCATATCAAATGAGGCAAGCTGTCTCCAAGGAGCATAAGTATTGGCAGTTATTGCCAAGAATGTCCTACAAACCAAGATAGTGGCTTGTCATTTATGCTACAAATGTGAATTCTGAGTCTGTAGCAGTGTGACCTAGCACTACCACGAAGCATGGCATGCATATGTGTGAGCTGCTGAGTGACTGGCATCCCCAGGACTGGTGGGCAATGCAGGTACTGGTATTATGACCTGTAGTGACACCATCCTAAAGATCTCCAGCTGTAGAAAGTTGGGGTAAGGCAGGAAAGGCCTAAGTAATAGTAGTTAATGAGTAGTTACAGTAGCTACTTTTTTGAAAGTGTATTTTAACTGTTTTTCAGTCATTCAGAGCAATGGTTCTGCATCAAGAGGTGGTGACAGTTGACATGCCACCCCAACCCCACGTAGTAGGGGTTTCATGATGATGATGGTTCAGAGCAGTGTTCCTAATAAAGGTCACATCCTCTGACAAGTACCAGGACATACATGTGGGCCGAGTTGTTCCTGGTTCTTGTAACTGGCTTTCATGGCAGTGCTGCATGTTAGGGAGTACTGCGTAGCTGTTCACTTGTGAGACTGTGGGTACATTTCCTGGCTTTTGCTGTCAGACATGTACATTTGCAGTTATGATTTTACTGTTGTATTCTCACCTGTAGAGGTGTGAGAAGGCTTCTCATTTTGATTTTGAGCACAGGCAGAGCAGGAGACTTTGGCTGCTGTAAAAGGCAGCTGGGACTTGTGCACAGAGTGGTTTGTTTGCATTATTGTATAGAGTTAATAGTATTATTCGTAGGACATCATCACTAATGTCGACATTCCCTGTTTTGACTCCCTCCTGCAGGTAATGAAGATTATGCGAGTAATCTGCAACCAGATTTGCCACAGTTGGCCTCTGCCCTTGTGATGGGTGACAGGGTTGGGAGTGCCTCACCGGGCAGGGTTTATGATCTGTACCAGGCGTGTAGCCTAGCTTGATCACCTGCTGCTGCCTGGCCATCAGTGTGGCAGAAAGTGGTTGACAGTGCAGTGAACCCCTGGTTAGCTGCCACCATGTCTCTCCTGGACCATTTTCCTGGGTTAACCTGGCATCCTCCTGGGATGGTCAGTTTTCAGCACACTGCCTGTACTCCACCCTGTTTTGGAAGAGGTTTTCTGGCATTCTGTTGTGCTACTGGTTACCCCTTGTGCATTGTCCAGCCCTCCACATCACCATTTGTCCACCCACTATTTGCTTAGCCATCTCATGTCTCTCCTGTGTAGTGTGTGTGTATTTGTGCACATCCATCCATTTGTACTGTTTTGTGTTAGTATGCCTGCATAGACTCTCCTTCCTTGCTAGAGTGCCTTCTGTCTGTGTCTTACTGGATGCTTTGTTTCTTGCCAACTCTGAGTCCTGCAGGTGGATGAATTGATGATCAGGTGGTGTGTTCTGTGTGTCTGTCTAGTAATGGAGTGGGGTCCAGTTCAAGACTGGTTCTGTCTGCCTTCTACCAGCAGAGTGTGGGGATAGGTTCCAGCTGTCCTTTGACCCTGAATAAGATAAGTGGAGATTTGAAATTTGAATAAGTTGTTGAATTAATAGTTATTTAAAGGTATGCTCTAAAAATCTCTGTAACACTTGAAATTATCAGTGGATCCAAAAGCCTGCAGGTCACTTTAAATTTTTCCTGATCTGCTTTGCACTGCACACATTTTGCTCAATGAGAATGTCTCTCTTGGTTCACCAGGAACCAGCTGTGATACATTGGACAGTTGCCGTACTGAAAACAATGCCAGTTAATGCTATGTTTAGTTGTCTGATTTGTGTAGAAGTGTGGCATTTTGTGACATTTGTTGGTAAACAAGCTGGAGTCTGGTGGTTTTGAACAGTGAATGCATGTCAGAAACACTAGATTGTTCAGCGATGGTATAATTCCTTTCCCTGCACATATGTATAGGTGTAGTTTTTTCTTGAAACCTCTCATTAAGTTTATTAACCTAATATAATAGCCACAGTCTCATATAAAAATCTGTTTTCATGGATATATGTACTGCGTTATACACTGCTGAAGAGGTTCATGTTCCAGACTTTAGAAGAAAGTGAGGGTTGATGTAGTGTCTGGTGTTTTCATATTTTTTAGCTAGGATTGATAAGTAAGATAACACTCCATTTTACTCTGAGGTTGACCTAGATAATGCATTCTCATTCTCCTGCTTTTGTACTACATTATCCAGTATTCAAGAGTTACTACTCCCCCTCACTCCCAAATGCTTAAGGCCATGTAGATGCCCATGGATGACTCATTAATATTAAGTAGAAAATCAAAGAAAGGGGTTTTGCTTGGAGAACTTGGAAATCTAACCCAAATAGTTCACAGCTTCATCAAACATTTGAACAAATAAAGTCTAGTAAAATTGCTATAATCATTGCAAAAGACTGTTACCTAAAACCTGGGCAGCAGTCCTTTATAACTCAATCAAAATTATATTGGAAAGAAATAAAGCAACTAACTTGTCATTTTATAGATTCCTCAAGCAGTTCCAACAATAATCACATTCACAGTACAAACATCCCAAAAAATTCACTTTTTTTCTACTCTGCTATAGAAACTACTTCCAAATCTTTAAAGGCTTCTTTCATGTTGAGATGCTGGAAGGTCAAGTTTTTAATAAACTGAGTTTGCTGCTTGTGTCATTATTTTCGTGTGTGTGTGCGTAACCAAATCTTTCCTCACTGCCTCTGTCACCTCCTCAGTGATGACACCAACCACTTACAACTATGCCCTGTTGCTTTCATTTAACAGCAATTACTGTTAGACTAAAGACACTCTCTACTAAATATAAACTTCACCAGCTCCAAATTTAGCACCATCATCCCATTTTTCTCTGGCATTTAGCTGACAAAGTTCCCAAGCCCATCAAACATCTCTTCAGTTTATCCCTTAGAAGCATGGCCTTGTGTGTGTGATCAACAACCTTACCTCTTGAATTTTTGAGATCATAAATCATACCTTCCTCCTAAAAACTGTAAATTAAAAGTTCATCAACAACAGACTTTAATTGATACCAAAACAACCTACAAGACCAATAATTTCAAGTTTATGAAAGCAACTGTTTATCTGAATATGGCACTGTTGATACTTGGCATACCCGAGGGCTCTGAAGTTGTACCTTCACCGTTCTCCATCTTTATTAATAACGTTACTTATGACATCCAAATCCTTAACCAGGTAATATATGCTGATGACATTCTAATGATAGAATCTAGCAAAATGCATCAATTGTTACAATCCAAACTTCATTCAAGTTTCTCTAAGGTAATGTCTTTGTTATTTAAAAACAAACTCTAATTACATTCAGAAAAAAAATGTAATGTCTGCTACCACTCCGAAATTAGCAATATTATAGTAAGCAGTTTGTTACAGTGTAAAAGATTTGTTTTAAACTAAAACCTGAGTGCTGTAGTGCTCAGTGCAGGCAGGTTATAAACTGTAGCAACTGTTTGCTAAATTTGTAGCAAGCAGTTTCCCACAGTTTAAAAGATGGAATGATTTTTACTAAAATGTGAGGAGGGAGGTTTGGGGGTAGGACCAAGAAACGGGACCTGGATGGCAGGGGGGGGGGGGCATGTCCTGCATTTGGCTACTTACTTAGTATGCCAGTAGACAGAATCGCCTTTTTTTTTTTTTAATCTTTTGGAGGTGGGGGTTGGGCACACAGATCAGATACTGTAGGAAAATCCTGTCAGTTTTGCAGAGGTCCTTTTTTAGCTCTTCATAGGGCACTAGTTCATGGGACTAGCATAGGGCGCTAATTTAACAACTTATGCTTCTTCTGGATGCTATATCCTTAGTTTATAAGTTTTGCAATGTAGAATGATTTTCTCACCACAGTAGACACGTGGTGGCCAAAAGTCATGTTACTGTCAACATGTGATCTTATGTTATGAAGGGCATAAAATTGTGCAACTTACCAAGAAAATCCGTTGATAGCAACCAGCCCAGTGCATAGGAGCCTGTTGATTGTGGAAGCTCCATTTGAGGAAACAGCAATGGGTATTATAGGTGTACTTGAGGGCATATTCTGGAAATTACTGGTTCTCCAGTAAATTTCCTGAGACAGTACCTACATGAAGACTTAGCGTAGAGTCCCATTGTAAACGAGCTAGTAATGTTTTTTCCAGAGTAGGAATTCCCTTAGAAATTCTTACTAAACAAAATACCCCATTTGTGTCTAGGGTGTTGCACAAACAGTGTCAGTTTTCAAAGTGAAACAACTAATGTTATTGGTATCCCATCCTCAGACAGAGGGGGTAAATGACTTAAGTCCTGTGCTTATGAAAGGCTATAGAAATGGATGAGAAAAATGGAACCATTTGCCTCCATGTCTTGTCTTTACTGTACGGGAAGTAACTCAAGCCTCAACTGCATCCACACCATTTGAACTGCTGTATTGCAAACATCCAGGAGGCATGCTCTTTATGGCAAAAGAAGCATGGGAGGAGGAAACACACCTGTTATTTAAAAGTGTGATAAATCATTTTACAGTTAAGGAAGTACAGTTGTGTAAAATCTTACCATAATAGCAGAAGTCCTTGCCTTCACTGCTGCAGTATTCTTAACTATATGGAGGATTCCCTGTCACAGAAACCCCATATCTGGCCAGTCTTCCAAAGACTTCTGAATTTAAAAGGTATGCCAAATGTCACCATATGCTACCCTGTGTAACATATGGCATAAAGGTGATGTTCAGGCTTACCAAAAACAGAACTGATTGGTTCCTTGGACTGGTGTTCCTTCTGGGGCGAAGAGGTAACGTGTACATCAGGAAGATAAAGAACTAGGGGGGGTGGAGGGAGGGAGCGAATACTATAACAGTGAAGGCAATGACTTCTACCATTATGGTAAGATTTTACACAGCTGTACTATGTCCTTATAGTCAAGAATATTGCAGCAGTGAATATATGAGAGAGTGCCAAAGCTCAAAAGGAAACTAGGGAGGAGGTAGGGGCAAAAGAACCCACTAAAAACCATGAAGAACTGAACTAGCAAAATCAGCCCTAGCTCTAGAGGATACCATCCAAGTTGTAGTGCTTGGTAAATTTATGCACAGAAGTCCAGGTAGCTGCTTCAAGAATAGAACTAGTATCTAAGCATTTGATAAAAGCAGCAGAAGCCACAGCTCTAGTAGAATGAGCTTCAATTGAAAAAGGAAGGCTCTTGCCATGAAAAGTGTAACAAAAGGAAATAGCCATAGAAATCCAAGAAGAAATAGTCTGCTTGGATACAGAAAGCCCCAAATATCTAGGGTGAAAACAAATTACTGATCAGATTTTCTGATAGCCTTGGTCATATCCAAATAAACTCTCTTAAGTTGCCTGTGCATATCCAAAGTATGCAGCACCCTCTCACTCTCAGTTTGCAAAGAGAAGAAACAAGTAAGCAGATTTAATAGACTGATTAAGGGATAGCTCATTAACCACCTTCAGCATTAAAGAAGGGTTGGTGTGCAAGGACCGTCTGTTCTCATGAAAAATCAAAAAAAGTAGGACAAGCCATTAAGGCCTGCAACTCAGACACCCAGATGGCAGAAGTAAGCACTAACAAAAGAACAGTCTTCCAGGAACAATGTTGCATGGAAGCTGAAGCAGCAGGCTCAAAAGGAGCCCAAGTCAACTTCCCCAAAATAAAATTAAGATCCCAGGGAGGAGGAACAGGCTTCCTGGGAGGAATATTAAGGATGCCTTTAAGAAATTGTTTCATCTCCAATCTAGCAGCTAATGGGGGAGAAAAAGGCAGACAATCGGAGTTAGCTGATAGGTGGGCCTTAAAGAAGAATAGGCCAAACCAGCATTGAACAACTCACACAAATAAGAGAACCAAAGGAGCATCCACAGTAAGTGGGTCCAGACTGAGAGAGAAACCAAAAAGAAAACCTCTTCCATTTGGATAAGCAGGATTTCCTAGTTGTGGGTTTTCTCGCCTCCTGCAGGACTTGCAGCACATCTCAGAAAAAAAAGATGTCTATGAGGGATCAAAATCCCATCACCCACTGTGTCAGCTGAAATGTGGACAGGTGGGGATGGATAAGAGATCCCTTGTCTTGTGTGCTTAGATCCACTCTGTGAGGTATCTTGTGGTGATTGCTCCTGGCTAGATGCAGAAGAAGAGGGAACCAGTGATGTCATGGCCATAAGGGAGTCACCAACAAGGTTTTGGGAGCATCCTTTTGAATTTTGAACAGGACAATCCGAATGAGAGGAAGGAGAGGGAATACGTAAAGAAACATCCCCTTCCAAGAGAATGAGAGGGCATCCACCCTCCATACCAGGAGGCATGAGACTCTGGCACAAAACAGAGGAAGCTGTCTGTTCAGAGGGGAGGCAAAAAGATCCACTTGCGGAGTGCCACACTGGTGGATAATGTCCATACATCCCTGTGAAGCATCCATTTGTGGGACTGAGTTAAGCACCTGCTCAGAGTGTCTGCCAGAGTGATCTGACAGGAAGGGATGTAAACTGCCTGAAGAGTCACTTGACAGCAAGATCCCATAACAGAAGTACCAACTGGCAAATAAGATGTCTCGTTCCTCCCTGTTTGTTGATTTTACCACATTACTGTGGTATTGTCTTTAAATACCTTGAGAGGCCCTGGAGAAAAGAGAGAGTGAAAGGCCTGAACAGCCATCATATCTTTGACCTTTATGTACTTCTGCTGACAAGGCAACCACACCCCCTGTACCTTTAGGGAGTCAAAAGTCACTCCCCTCCCAAGTCTGAGGCATCTGTGAACAATACCTGAGAGGGAAGAGGGGATGCAAAGAGATCCCTGGATTCAGAGATAACTGCTGAATCCACCAGAGAAGTTCCTGTCTGAGGCAAGGAAGAAGAGCAACTTCAAATTCTGGAGGATGCCCACATTGAAGCAACACTAACTTCATAAATCACTGAAACTTTCTCCATATGAAGTTTGGCCAGAAGGAGCATTGGAATGGTGGATGCCATGAAACCCAGAACTCTGAAACTCCTTGGCAGTGATGGAAGCCAGAGGAAGAAGAGTGTGAAAGAAAGGAAATGAGAGCTCAGGCATTTGGAGGGGGCATTAATACAAGTAATAGCACCATATGAATCCTGAAACCCAGAAACACATGATGATGCTGAGAAGGAGTTAGAGAAGACTTTTTAAAATTTTATAGTGAACCCCAGCTCTGAAGAAGGGATACAGCAAAACTGAAGATTTTGCAAAAGGGTCTCAGGATAGGATGCCTGAATCAAGAGGTTGTCCAAGTAAGGAAATATTTGGATTCCTTGAAGTCTGCAAAAGGCACAGGAGCAAGGCATTTGGTGAACACCCTTGGGGCAGTAGAAAGGCTAAAGGGCAAAGCAGAGAACTGAAAATGCCAGGATGCAACAGAGAAACTCAAAAACTTCCTGAAAAGAGGACACATTGGAATATGGAGATAAGCATCCTTGAGATCCAGAGGTACCATATAGGCCTGAGGGAGCAAGAGAGGAAACCGAATCTGTAGGGACAACATCTGTAAGGAAGGTAACTTTAGAAAAGTGTTTAGATAAGAGAGGTCTTGAATAAGTCTCCAAGTGCCCTCTTTTCTGGGCAATAGAAACAAGGGTAGAAACCTTTTCTCCCTTTGGGACACGGGCACCTCTTGAATAGTATCCTGAAACAAGAGATCTTGAAGAACCACTGGTAAAAAGGGAAGATGTTCCCGAGGAGGCTTGAATGCCCACACATGGAGAATGGGATTTGCACACCATGAAGTACCCTTGACAAATGATTGACAGAAACCACAAATCCTGAGTGAAGAGCAAGAGAATGGCAGGGAGAAAGAGGAATGTGGCTAGGAAGGGATGAATAGTCGCAATGATTGGTTTGTCTCGAAAGGAAAGCTTCAGAGTCCCCGAAAATCGAGTAGCCTTAGCAGGAGGAGTCCATTTCCCACACTTCTTACCTTTTAGTAGAAGGACATAATTGCCTACAAACAAAGGCAGGCTTAGCAGGGTAGTTTCTTTGAAATTTAGGCACAGGAGAAACAAACACATATTGAAGCTCCCGTAAGGTCTTAACCTTATCCTGAGGGGACTTAAACAAAACAGCAGCAGCTTCCCCAAACAAAAGTTTAGAATCCAGAGGAGCATCTATCAACTTGGCTTTAATATCATCAGGTGGAGGTTGAAGCGTAAGCTAAGAATACCCCCACATCACTGAACCAAAAACATCCCTAGAAGAGGCATCTGCCGCATCAGAACTACATTTAATAGAATGATGAATGACCTGAGAGAAGTCTCTAGCAAGGAAAGAACAGAAGATTTACCCTTAGAGTCTGGAAAATCAGAAATGAGTTGACAGGCTTGAGAAAGAAGAACCAATACATACCTAGATATATGGGTTTGATAATTTAATAGCCCTAAAAGCTAGGGTAGCATAAGTGTAAACCTTTTTGCCCAGCATGTCCATAGGTCTGCTGTCCTTGTGAGAAGGCAATAACTTGGGTGAAGGAAGCATTTGAGATGGATTATCAGAGGCTACAGATACTACTGAAGGGTCAGCAGCAGGACACTTTTATATAAAAAAAGGTTTTATAGGGTTCCTGAGGATTGTTCTGTTAGGCTTCTTGGGAGTGGGGGGGGGGATCAGACATCTGAGGCATCATAGAAAGCATCCAGCATCCAAGACTGGAGGAATAGCCGTAGGTTTAGGAGAGTCCAACTGCAACAACTCATAGTACATAGAGACCTGAGTACAGTCCCACTTAAAAAAAAAAAAAAAAAAACATCATCTTAGAGAGTCTGTTCCCCAAAGGAAGTTTCCTCCACAGGAACATCAGGGCTAACAGATTCCTCCTTCTCTGACCCGTAGTCCAAAGGAGAAGAAATTTGAGTAGAATAAGCTAGGGATTCATCAGCAGAATCGGACTCCTCCTCAGAAGAATCCTGGTCTCTAGGCCTTTTAAGAGGAGTAGAGGATCAAGGAGGAGCAGAAACTAAAACCCCATGAGGAGGCTTTAAGGACATTAAGGCAGAAAATAACCCATGAGTAAAAGAGCCTGCCTCTCACTGTGTGGATCCCTAGACGCAGAAGAAACATGTTTCTTTTTTTTAAGGGAATGTCCTGAGAAGGCTCAGATCCAGGACGACAGTCAAGAAACTTCATACCAAACTAGAAACTAAAGAACTCCCCCAGGCCCCTCACCACGGTTCCCTCTGAATGTCCAAAGCAGATACCCGCAAAGCCTCTTCAGATGTACTTCTAGTCGGATTCTCACTGGCCTCCCAACACGGCAGGGTAAGCCTCTGGGTTCCTAACAACCTCAGGAGAAATACCTGGCAGAGGCTGGGCAGTGGAAAATTCTGGTCGTACCTTTTTAACTTTCTTCTTCCCTAATAGCTGATCCTCGGGGGAGGGAGATTCCTTCCATATCTGTAGCGAGTAGGTCATGAGAAGCACCTAAGTAAAAAAGACGCTTATCGTGGTGGTCTTTATGTGGAATCTGTCTCCCACACTGTCATTCACCTTTATGTTACGCAGGGTGCATATAGTGATGTTCGGCATACCTTTTAAATTCAGAAGCCTTTAGAAGACTGGCCAGACATCAGGCTTCTGCGACAGAGAATCCCCCATATAGTTAAGAACACTGCAGCAGTGAATGTAAGGACTTGTGTAATGTTTAGTGAAATTGCTTATGGAGAGAGAGCAAAGGAGATGTAACAGAGAGCATATAACAAAAATGCTTGTCTCGGAATTTAAACTTTGCGATAAAGTACCTGTGTTAGTACTCACTGCCAATAACATGTTCCTAGCAAAGTGGCAAGGACCTATTGAAATTATAGAAGAAGCAAGTGAAGCAAATTATAAGATGAGACAAATGGGAGAAAGGAATCCAGAGCAGTTGTATCATTTAAATAAGAGTGAAATGTATGTGATAAGTATATATTCAGAGGAAAGTTAAATTGCCTACAGCATGGTCTGAAGTCATATAGATTTAAATATTGTTAATGACTCTGAAACGAGATGTAAAGGAGTTTGCATCAGTTCAATTTCTCCAGGTCTTTTGGGTTTCTAATACTATGGTAGGAGTGGACCCTATTCCCAAGTCATGGTATAATTAAAGTTCATGAGATGTGTATTGTTTTGATCTTTGATATTAGCCAGAAGTGCTCTTAGCATGCACAATGTGCACAGAATTGATTCCCTTTGCAGTTCATAAGGAGTTACATATATTGGTAGCATATCTAAATACACTGTAGATTATTTCTTTCTTTTTTATTAGACCTATAGTTCTTCCTCCTCCTACTACTACTACTGGAACTGTCTGGGTATCTTTATTCTACATTGCTGTCATTTCTACATGCATATCCTGATATTTTATGATTTTGTGCCTCTCTACACATTTAATCACTAGGTGTAGCAATTTCAATGATCAGTGCTACTTTTGTCTTTTTTTTCATGGACTGTTGTATCTGGTTTTCTTGCGTCTGTTTTTTGAACTGTTGGTAGTGGGTGATCCCGTGTGATATAAACTTCATCATTTTCTAATGCTTCTTGGCTACTTCTGTATTTTAGTGTTTGCACAATTCCTGTTGCAACAGTCTTGCCGCATTATTGTGCCTTTCGGTGTACAGGCCGTCTGCCATGAGTTTGTCACATCAAGCAACAAAATGTGTTACTGTATCCCTTTTTACAGAGTATGCATTTGTCTGTTTCTCCCACATGTTCAGTGGACTTTGCAAACCAATGTATACGTAGTCCACTGTCCTGTGCTGTTATTAACCTTTCATCTTTTGGTTTCAACTCGCCTCTCCTTAGCCATTCCTTTGTCAAATCCTGATTAACATGAGGTTGTTTCAGGCGATCTCTATACTTGCTGCTATGTCTGCCTTTTACACATTTCTTTCCTCCTCATCTGATCCTTCTCCTTATGTTCTTTCTTAGTTTTTTGGCTCATTCAGTTGCTGTCTGATTTTTGTCTAATTCTGGTTTCTTTTCCATTCCCATGTGACAATAGAATGCTTCTGCTAAACTAAGCAAAAAAAAATGTCTTCGACTTCATATGTTTTAAAACGTTCATTATGTTTGGATCTGAAGAGGTCGGCAGGTATGTGTGAAGTCCCACGACTGTAGATCAATGCATGTAATCAAGTTTCAAGGAGGCCCATATCTCCTTCAGAGAGTGGAATATATAATCTTGATATATACCAATTTGATTATAATATATACATAATCATGTGATAAGTGTGAAGTATTTTTCTTCTTTTCCTGTCCATCTGATCCAGTAACTTTTGGGGCCAGTCAATCGCACCATAACTGTAACTTAGAACAGGAAGAGCAAGATGGTTTATAGTTTGGAATTTATTGAAAATAGCATTGGCATATAGGAATATTAGATCCAGTCTTCTGAAATATTCCTTACTGTGTTTATTCACATTTGTTCAAGTTCTATTGCTGATCCTTCATCACTTCTCAAATACTTGTATACTTCCTCCTGCTCAAGTTCCTTTATATCACTTTTCTGTCCCAGACTGATATTTTCTTGTAACTTTCCTGCCTTAAATGTTGCTTTTGCACATTTATTGATTTTCTGGGAGCCAAAATGTAACAAAGACCTAATCTGTTAACACATTAAGCTGTTTATTTAACGGCAAGGCCAAACAACAGTGGTAATAATGAATTACCCTGGAAAATCCCTCTTTGATTTTTTTATTGCTGGGATAATTATTTGCCCCTTGTCATGGCTCAATTGCAAAGTGGTTTGCCACTGCTTGGTCAATGAAGGATGCATCTTACACCTCTGTAAACACTCATTTATCCACAAATATGAGATGCTGTCAAATGCTTTTTTGTAATCTATCCATGCCATACTTCAGTTCTTTTATTATATTTAGCAACAAATGCTTCTTTGTTCCATATTACTTTCTTTGTTACTTTTTTTGTTCTATTGCCATGATTTGAGTGTTCTTCTAAATGACTGTAAGCTCTGTCTGCATCAATTCCAGTGCCTAGTTTGTACATTGTCTGAAGGCAAGTTATTGGTGTCTGTAGGGTGCCTTTCAGATTCACTCTTAAGGAGGAGTATCGTTTTTCCTGTTAACCAGGTTTAGTGCCTTTTCATGATGCACATAAAAATAATTCTTACTTAGGGCTACATCTTTGTTTAAAGATGTTAATACTTTTAGCCAAAATTTAGGTACTGCATTTGGGCTTGAGTTTTTCCTTGTAGGAGCTTTTCTTAATTCTGTTTCAAATTCTCTGACCATTACTACATCCCATTTCATATAATATGTAGCTTCTTACTGTTTCTTTTATTTTTTTTCTATCCATTCAGCATCTTTGTTGTGCTCCACACATACCTCTCAACCTGGAAACATCAAAAATCTGCACAAGGCTCATGAAAAATAGGTACAAATCTGTACGCTGATTAACATCTAATTTGCATACATAATTACGTAACCCCACCCACACCAGTGGGATTGTGGGATACCAACTTTTAAACGCAAACTGAATAACAGATGACCAAAACATGGCACCAGAGTCCCCCTGCAGCCATTCCAATGTCCTATTACCTGGCTATTTCACCCCATTTACCATAAACACTAATGTGTGCATACTGCTTTACTTCTACAATGATTATTTGGATTTTATTTTTTACAGCACAACAATGCACAAACACTAATAGGCATCTGGTAAATAAAGCAATACTGTCTCGCAATGAAAATAGACTTTGCATTAAAACTTCTCTGTCCTTGAAACTCATATTCATTGAAACAGCATTGAAACCCGCACCACATCCAAAGAAAATGCATCTGGCCACTGGTGGATAAAGATTACCTTTGGGCTGTTTTCAAATCATTGGCCCCTTGCACACAAAACAAGAAACATACATGTATTCTTTGATACACCTTTCTGACTTTATTAAATTATATTACTTGTATAATACAGCACACTTGTTAGACAGAGAGCGTTTTAAATTTATTGTTTGAACATTTTTCCAGTAGGCTGTACTGTAGGCAATGAAACAAAATGCATGAATCAATAATGACAAAACTGCCCAATTCAGAACATTTCCATCATAAAAGTTTACTTTCACACCCACACTATAAATAGAATGACAGTAGTGTAAGCCATCTTGCACAGCTTCTCGCACTTATTTTCAATTTCATTTTTTTGGGGGGGGAGGGGGACAAAAGGTCAAAAACCAGGGACACATTTTAAACATTGCTTGTATAATTTTGTAAAGTTGCTAGAATAACATGTTGTGTTACCACCATGCATTTCACTGGCAAGTCTGGAGCCTATGCACTACAGTCAGAGCAACGTAGCACTATGCCAAATCAGCAGCTTCCTGAAAAATAGGAAGACTGAAACTTAATGGCTATCATTTAGAGAATTCATTTCTCCTTCTCAACATAGCTATCAACCTCTTAGCACAAAAAAAATGGAAAAAGCTCACAAGTGGTTGTGGCTAGGGACTTTAGGCTCTTTTTACCCTGTACCCAAGGTACAGGGTTTGAGCCTGAGTATCTCTAGCCACCAATGGGGGGCATTTTCACACACACACACACACACACACACACACACACACACACACACACACACACCCATACACTTTTCACGAGTGTGGGAAGCATTTATAAAGCATACTTGACAAGCATTGTATTTTTTCATAACAGCTGTCAGCTGATTATTGAAAAATAAATTTGTGATTTGCAGTGCTTATAATATTTGCTATAGACTTGTGATGCACTTTTTTTAATTTTTACATTTTGAAATTACTTGCTGCATTATGACAATCTCGGTACTGAGGTAAATCCTTTTCACTATTTGTGCATGTGACTTAAAGATCTAGAATATAGTTTATAACGATAGGAATTTAACTTCTGACTTGCCTAAAAAGTGTAGCATAAGTAACTGTTATTAACTACATGTAAATGAGGGCTGGTGTACAGGATATATCTTTTTTATGTCTATTTTTGTTAACTAAAGTGTAACTATTAGTGCTGCTGCCACACAGCAGCCCAAAAATGTAAGTCAAAGCAGGTAAGTCCTTGGGCCGTATACCAGTCAGGAAATAAAACAGAATAAAATGGCTAAAGAAAACCACAAGTACTTAACAAGGATGCATATAAGAAAACACAAGCCCTCAGAGCCTTCGCATTACAACTTTCTCATGTGTTAAAAAACAGTTGCTTACAAAGCACATCCTTTTATACAGTTGCTTACAAAGCACATCCTTTTATACACATTTACCACATGACATAATTAATTAACAAGCAATTCAAAAATTGTCTTCTTAAGCTGCTTTGCTTAAAGATGGGTATTAAGCAGACAACCCAGTGTGAACCAGGTCCTAGTCTGCTCTAAAAGGACTGATACACTTATATTCTAAATGTTTAGTTTTACCTCGTATATTACTACCTCTGCCATCTAGCTTTAATTCTTCTAATACAATTCAGACATATGATCAACCCCTTTAACTTGTATAAGCTTGTGTAACGCATTTGTCATCACTTTCTTGTTTGTATTTGAAACATAATCGCAGATTCTTTCTCTCAACTTCCTATTCACATTTTTTGCACAGCGCGTATAAACTCTATGCATAGAATCAATCTACACACACACGCGCACACACACACACACACACACACACACACACACACCTTGCCTCTAATTACATCCAGCGAGCATCCGTCTTCTAAATAAAATCCCGGCTCGCGAACATCTTCTAAATAAATAATCCAGCCAGTGTCTTCAAACTCCTTTCCTCAAGTGTCTTCTCTGCTAATTAAATAGATCCAACCAGCAAAATCCTTTCCGGCTCTTCTTTATTAACTAAATAGATCCATCATCCAGCCAGCGAAAACATTTCCGGCTCTGGTGATTGCCGCTCGCAAAAACATTTGAACCAGAGCTGGAAATATGTGGTACGTAATAAGTACGAGTGCGAGCTGAAGTCCGACAGGCTGGTGGAGCTGACGGCATTGCGCACGTGATGACGACAGCTCACAAAGTGCGAAAAATAAAAAAACAGCGCAAATAAATCGGAATTGAAGGGGTGCCACTCGGGAATCGTGGCACCCCTTTATCTGGACCCCAAAACTCGGTAAAAACAGAGTAATTCGGGACAGTTGAGAGGTCTGGCTCCACAGGATCTTTTTAAATATTTCTCCAAAATTTTTTTTTTGTTTTAGGTGGTGTTTCTATTACTTTTTCTTTGTTTCCCAGTTTTCTATAAAACTTTTTTGGGTCATTAATGAATTGCTTATTTTGTACTTTTCCTTTAGATTTATTTGCATATCGCCTAAGTTTTTTTTTTTTGCTTGTGCGGATATCTTTACTGTATTATTTGCAGTAGTGTATAATAGTTCCCGGTCTGTTCTGATACCGTGCATTACTTTTATCACATCTGTCCTTCTAAGCAAACCTCTCAACTTCTTAGCACAAGAAATTAGGCAAAGCCTAAAGTAACAGGGAGGCAAAGGCCCACAAATATGGACAGATTTTTATAAACTTACAAAGTTGCTAGAATAACATTTATGTTGGCATGTATTTTCTGAAGGTTTGAAGTTGGGGGCTGTTTATGGATTTTTTTTATATCTTGGCTTTTGGGGCTGTTGATGGATTTTTTTTTTTTTTTTTAAATATCCTGTCAGGGTGAACCAGATACTAAGGAGGCAATGTGTTTCGGAGGCTACTTGACTGTGGATGTCTTTTTTTTTTTTTTTTTTTTTTTTCTAATAAAATATCCTGGCAGGGGTCAAGCACATACTGGGTATGCAGTGTGTTTTGGGGGCTGCTTGTGGATAACACTTTATTTAAACTGTCTATTTTCAGGGTCAGTCAAGATAGATTAGGATGGTGTGTGGATGTTTTGTTGTTAAAACCATAGCCTTGCATGACTAAGGTGCGTATGGGTAAACTGAAGTAAGGTCACCTGCAAGCTCAACATTGTGATGCAAAGGAAAAACAGTAATGTAACCATTGTCTTCTGTCCTTCATTATTTTAAACCTTGTAGGCTCAAAGCATATACTGTGGGTAGGCAGTTGGGCTGGGGGGCTATGTCTAGTATGTGTGAATGAAATGACTGGCCTTTTGTACTTCTGATTTGCTTGCATCTCAGTGAAGTAAGATCCAACCATAAGTTCTGAACTCTAACTATTGTTTATGTGAAAAAATCTATATATTAATAACAATGTTGTCTTTTATCCTTTTTTTTTGTCTGTTACCCTCACAAGTTCAAATCAGATGCTGTGGGTGGGGTGGGAAATAGGATTGGGGCTATGTGTGAATGAAACAATTGGCCCTGCTGTTTACTGTTGTAATTCTGGCTTTGTAAGACTATAATAGTTGTCTGTGCATTCAGATGAATCTAATTGTCAAATGCATGAGTCATTCTTCTTTCGGCTGTTCCCGTTAGGGGTCACTGATCTGTTTCCATTTCTTCCTGTCCTCTGCATCTTGCTGTGTCACACTAACCACCTGCATGTCCTCTCTCACCACATCCATAAACCTTATCTTAGGCCTTCCTCTCTTCCTTTTACCAGGTAGCTTCATCCTTGGCATCTTTTCCCCCAATATACTCAGCATCCCTCCTCAGCACATGTCCAAACCAACGTAACCTTGCTTCTCTGGCTTTGTCTCCAAACCTTCCAACCTGGGCTGACCCTCTAATATTCTTATTCCTAATCCTGTCCACCCTTGTCACACCCAGCGCAAATCTTAACATCTTTAGCTCTGCCACATCCAGCTCTAACTCTTGCCTTTTTTCAGTGCCACTGTCTCCAACCCATACAACATAGCTGGTCTCAATACCCTCTTGTAGACCTTCCCTTTCGCTCTTACTGGTACTTGTCTGTCACAAATCACTCCTGACACTCTTATCCACCCACTCCATCCTGCCTGTACTCTCTTCTTAACCTCTCTTCCACACTCGCGCTATCTCTTCCACACTCACCATTACTCTGAACTATTGATCCCAAGTATTTAAACTCATCTACCTTCACCAACTCTACTCCCTGCATCCTCATTCCACTATTCTCCCTCTCATTCACACACACATTCTGTCTTAGTCCTGTTGACCTTCATTCCTCTTCTCTCTAGAGCATATCTCCATCTCTCCAGGGTCTCCTCCACCTGTTCCCTACTCTCACTACAGATCACAATGTCATCTGCAAACATCATAGTCCACTGGGACTCCTGTCTGATCTCGTCTGTCAACCTGTCCATCACCATTGCAAATAAGAAAGGGCTCAGAGCTGATCTTTGATGTAATCCCACCTCCACCTTAAATGCATCTGTCATTCCCACAGCTGTCACACTACCCTCATACATATCCTGTACCACTCTTACATACTTCTCTGACACTCCCGACTTCCTCATACAATACCACAACTCCTCTCTAGGCACCCTGTCATATGCTTTCTCTGAGTCCACAAAAACACAATGCAGCTCCTTCTGACCTTCTCTGTACTTCTCCATCAACACTCTCAGAGCAAACATCACATCTGTAGTGCTCTTTCCTGGCATGAAACCATACTGCTGATCACTAATCATCATGTCCTTTCTTAACCTAGCTTCCACTACTCTTTCCCATAACTTCATGCTGTGACTGATCAATTGAATCCCTTTGTAGTTACTACAGCTCTGCACATCACCCTTATTCTTAAAAATCTTCACCAAAACACTTTTTCTGCATTTCTCAGGCATCCTCTCACTTTCCAAGATTTCATTAAACAATCTGGTTAGAAACTCCACTGCCATTTTACCTAAACACCTCCATGCTTCCACAGGTATGTCATCTGGACCAACAGCCTTTCCATTCTTCATCCTCTTCATAGCTATCCTTACTTCCTCCTTGCTAATCCATTGCACTTTATGATTCACTTATCCCCACATCATCCAACCTTCTCTCCCTCTCATTCTCTTCATTCATCAACCTCTCAAAGTACTCTTTCCATATGCTCAACATACTCTCCTCACTTGTGAGTATGTTTCCCTCATTATCCTTTATCACCTTTACCTGCTGCACATCTTTCCTAGCTTGGTCCCTCTGTCTAGCCAATCGGTACAGGTCCTTTTCTCCCTCCTTAGTGTCCAACCTTTCATACAACTCTTCATATGCCTTATCACCTGTCTCTTTGCCATGCACCTCATCTCCTTATACTCCTATCTACTTTCTTCATCTCTCTGACAATCCCACTTCTTCTTTGCCAACCTTTTTCTCAGTATATTCTCCTGTACTTCCTCATTCCACCACCATGTCTCCCTGTACTTCCTCATTCCACCACCATGTCTCCTTGTCGTCCTTCTTCTGTCCAGATGTCATACCAAGCACCTTTCTAGCCATCTCCCTTACTAGCTCTGCTGTAGTTACCCAGCTATTTGGTAACTTTTCACTGCCACCCAGTGCCTGTCTTAACTCTTCCCTGAACTCCACCTCATAAGTACCCTTTTTCAATTTCCACCATTTGATCCTTGGAGTCATTCTTAATGTGTGTTGTTATTTTATATCTTTCATGTATATACTGAATGTCTGTTTAAAAATCGTTGTAATATGTTAGAGCTTTTCTCCCCAGACATATGCTGAAAAGTTTTTTTGTTTTTTTTTTAATAAAGACAGACAAACCTGGGTAAACAAAATTAAAATGAAATTTGTGTTTGTGTAAGGTGAGTTGGCACACGTAAGTTGTGACTGTTTCTGTCAGCTAAATGAAATTAATGCAAGTGTGCAACTTAACTGTTACTGTTGTTTCTACTTTAATCCTGGCAGGGTCAAAGCAGATACTTTTGATAATGGAGGAGGTAATTGGGGTTTCTGTTTATGAATGAAATGCATTGACTAGCCCTGCTGTTTACTGTTGTAATTCTGGCTTTGAAAGATTAATGCATATATTGGCAAAGTCAAATGTCATACAAGCTTGTGTCACTGTCTCTCAGAAACACTGGCACATTAGGTGTTGAGTGACCTTGAATTGTGAATAATAACTAGGGCAGTACAGTGGGATTTCCACTTGCCATTGTACTGTATCAATTGATCTGCATTTTGTACAATGTATGTTTACTACATTGTGTACTCATAATAGTTTCACGCAGTCAAGACCGACCACTTTTTTATTGTTTAAAGATGTTTAGGTTTTGTGCTGTTATAGCATAAAATAAACACCATCTCTGAAATGAAATTTGGCCTAGTATTTGGTAGACTATTCAGCATGTGCAGTAGTGATTGAGCAGTTATTTTATGTAAAATGGTAAGCATGATCAGTGTTGTTCCTTCTGTAACATAGCTCTGCCCTGTGACATTAACCCCACCCCTTTCTAGTTGGCCCCACCTCATTCAGGTGTCTCCTGCAGCCCCCCTTTGATTTGAACTCACCAGCCACCACTGATTTCTGTATTAACTGGATATACCACAAGCCCTTTTTTGGGGTGGCTTGGGTGGTGACCCCTTCATCGTGGCTAAAACCGGAGTAAAGCCACACCCCTTGCATCATCAGTAACCCTGCCCATCCCACTCCCTCTCCTGCCCATATTCTGCCCATTTTGTGATGTCACTATATCAATTGACAAGGAATGCCCTCTTTTTTTTTTTCCGTTCCTGCTGCCTGCTTTCGGCTGATTTACTATGCTTTTCTGTATATATATAAAAAAAAAAAAAAAAAAAAAAGCATAGTAAATCAGCCAATTTACAAACTCAGATAGTCTGTTTCCTTTTTGACACCGGAGAATCAGTCTGATTTCCGGATGGTCTGGAAAAAAACGGAGGGGTGGCAACCCTAGTCACACATGCTGTCCAACAATGTTCCAAAAGCTATGAAAACATCTTGCATGACTAAGTTTGAAACCTCGCAAATTTCAATTTAACTTCTTTTACCACTGTATTTACTTTTACATTCAATCAGTTATCAATAGTCAGGTTCCACTAAGAAATAAAAATATGTCCTATTTAATCAAACCCCTTGGCTTACTAGAAACACCAAACAGGTAATGCAAGAAAGAGATAAAGCATTGGAAATGGTGGTATAATGTCAAAACTGAAACCTACTACCTGTTGTATAGATAGCCAAGAAATATCTCCAAGAAGCTCATCCCAAATTTAAAAAAAAAAAAACTTTCTTCACCCAACTCCAAAATGATAACCTTTCTAACCCAAATGTTTATTGGGCAGCCATAAACAAATTCCTGAAACCTGGAAAAACTACACAGACAAATCCCCTGCCAAATGAAATAAACCAAAACATTGCTCAACAATTCAACTCCCACGTAATTCAAATAGCATCTGCACCCCTTAACAATCTAACAGGTAACCCATTCAGGTCATTCAGAGCAGCATTTTTTCTTCAACCAGTCCCATCTGAAGTAATACAAAAACTGCTATCACAACTGAAACCTACAACATTAACAGCAGACCAAGTCTCTACTGAATACTTGCATCTACCACAGATGCCAGAGCCTACCCATATTGATACTAATCAACAGGTCCATAGTAGCCTCATGTGCACCCAAACAAAGGAAAAAGCATATATTATCCTAGTACATAAAGGAACAATGGCCATAGTTTCTCATTTGTCAGAAATCCTTGAAAGATTTATACACTCCCAACTGCTAAAATATCTCCTGAATGACAGCATACCCTCTTCCCACCCAAAATGTAGCTCCATTACAACTCTTCTCTTTTTTTCACAACACATGAACTCAACATAGGGACAAACTTAAAGTAGTCTTTTCCATACTCCTGGATTTACAAAAAGCATGTGACACAGCCTGTCATACTAAACTACTACAAATGCTACTCGCTGTTGATTTTTCCACCTGTACCCTAACATGGTTTAAACACTTTTGTCCTACATAGAACAGAATATGTCAAATAGCAAACGTGGTACTCCTCCTACATTCCTATTACCAATGGTGTCCCTCAGGGTTCAATTCTAGGCCCTTTCTTCTTTAATATCTTTGTAAACAATTTCCATATTGCATGGGACAAGGCTCCCTGGTTCAGTATGCAGATCACTCCACTCTAATCTGCTCGGCTCCCATCATGCCTTCACCACAAACTACAGACTACAATCGCAGTCTGTTTTGTGAACCAAACAAAACAAAACTTTTACTTTTCATCCCCAAATATTAGTCATTCTCACAAAACACTGACTTTGAGGTTATCACATGTAGTAATTGGGGTTACCATAGATGGTAATCTAAAACTTGATGTACATGTCCAAAATCCTATCAAAAAGGTCCATAAAAATAGATTTGTTCCACAAAACATCTCCTTACCTTGCCTTGCAGTCTAGAAAGACCACTGCCCTCTCGTATCCGTTACTAACTCATTCATATGCCTCTGTCCTACTCACAAATGTCAACCGCTCCCATTTAACAAAACGGGAACAGTGTTGTAAAAAAAAAAAAAATTGGAACCCCCTTTCCATGTAAAACACATCATTGCCTCAACTAACTAAACTAGATGGAATTCTCCAGCTGTCAAAACTTCAGTTAGTTAAACTGGTGCAAGTACTTTATCAGTCAGAGAGCCAGACAAATGAAGTAAAAACAAAAAGTACGACAGTTCATGGATGTTTTGTGAAGCAGATTCGTTTTTATTGTATTCTTTAAAAGAAATGTCTACTGAGTTTAATGAATGAGGGGAGGAGCAGGTGATGTCATTTTTATAGTAGAATTTGATTGGAGCACAAGTGGATATTTAACTGATGATTATTTCAACGTAATCACATCTGATGAAGTTTACTTAAAAGAGTATAAGTGGACGAAAGTGCTTATGTTAGTTTTTAACATTTTTTTATTTTTTGTGTACAAGTATAATAAACTAGTTGCTTAAAACTGCTTTACAGTACCTCCTTTACAGCTGTACTTTTGTTTTTACTTTATCAGTCAAACAAAAGCCCAATAATGAAGATGGTAATGCTATTGTACTCCCCATCTAGATTTCTTAGGTTTAAGGATATATATCTTTTCCAAGTCTATAGATCAAACAATAAATGTGGTGAAGCAATGTCTTTATCCAGTTATTGGAATACTCCACCACAAGACCCAAGGTGAGTCATAAATCCAAAATACTTCAAAGCAAACCTTAAGACCCACATTTTTGATATCAAACTATGCTTCTGCCACTCTCTCTTCTTCTGTCTAAACATTGATTCAATCTCTCTCCGTCTGTAATGCCCTTTGGTCTTCTTGCATAACTTATGCTTCTGGGCTTTCATCATAGGACCCGGTAGCTTAGCCACACCTAGAAATTCTTACCAAATAATCTGCTATCTACTTGTAATGCCTTAAACATGTTCTACTGCACTTGTGTATTAACCTAATGGAAGTTCTTAACACTGACATTGCTGCTTAATAAAACTGAAGTTTAACTGTAGAATATAATATCTACAATCTATATCTTTTCTGTTTTTCTTTATATACCAATTTTTTGTCTTCTATCTGATGTGTTTTGTATTATATGACCTGTTGTCAGATTTGTTTCCTGTGGGCCTTTTCTCTCTGGGCTTCTGCTGAAAAGGGGCCTGTCATGGCCTAGTTGGCCTTTACCGGTAAATGACTATTAATAAGTAAATGTGAATAAATTAATCTTCTGTTGTAAACTTCTGCGCAGCCTTCAGTGGTAGTAGTGTTAGACTGGACTAACTTGTAAACCCATGCAGTTGATAGAGACATAGCTGTCTCATCCAGTGCCTGGAGCCATTCCCTGTCCTTGTGTCCCTTGAGGACAAAAAAAAATTGCTACAATCTTACTTGGTGCTTCTGAATGCAGGAGCCATTCAGGTCCTGTTTCTGCACCCTACCCCACCCCTTACTTTAACATCCAAAAGTAAAAAAATAAATAAATTAAAATAAAAAGCTCTTCTCTTTTCTTAAAACTATATAGTTGTGTTCTTTGTTACAAATGTAGCAAGCAGTTTGCTAAAGTGTTTTATTAGAGAGAAAACATTTTGGTTTAAACTATGGCATATTGGTTGCTTCTACAACGCTACATCATCCTGGATTTATCTTAAAAAATAAATATATGTATTGAACTATAGCAAACTGCTTGCTACGTTTATATTGAGCAGATGCTATCGTTTTTACCATGCACGAAGCACTACAGTACTTGGATCTGTTTTAAAAAGTAAATAAGAAACAAACTTTTTGTTTCCCTCTTACAAAAGCAGTAGCAAGCAAATGCTACAGTTTATACCACTCACAAAGCAATACAGTGGCTGAATTTATCTTAAAAAAAAAAAAAAAGTAGTTTACAGCACAAGAATTTGCCTCAAAAAAGAAACAAAAAACTACAGTGTTGCAAGCATTTGCTACAGTCAGACCACAAATGGGGGAGCTACAGTGCTCAGTTTTGACAGCAGCTGCAATACGACCATTTTAAAAGGTGGTATGCACTGTTACTAAAGTAAGGGCACTCTCTAACACTTTGTGTCTGGACCAGCTGCCCCCTTTGCCCTACCCTTGCTACTCTACTGCTATTGATCATTTCACTCCCACGTTCCCTTGGAAAACACATTAAGGAGAAGTATTCAAGTGAAAGGCTAATCTTTCTCATGAAGGAAGACTAATGAATAATCTTAAAACTCTGAGCCCCCCCAAGTGGTACCATTGTTATCCTTCTGTATTCAGCATTTAGGAATTATTACTTTTTGAAGTGAGCTTGTAAATGGCTCCACCGAGGTATTTATAGTAACACTAGCATGCTTCTGACTCTTGTTAATTGCTGAAGGTGAACAGGAATGGAAGGGTACATTGTTAATTGCTGAAGGTGGACAGGAATGGAAGGGTACATTGTAAGTGTAAAGGAGACAATACATGACTGAGCCAAGGAAAGCGAGGATGTTCATGGAGGAGTTTAAAAGATGCTTAAGACAGACAAGGGAAGGAGCAGTTATAAGAGGGCTAGCTGTATTCCCTGGGAGACTGAGACTGTAGATAGTCTTATGTCATTTTTATATGGTCATGAATTGTACTACATTTAAAACTTCTCTGCTCACAATTGTTTTATGTTGTATATCTGTGTTTGTTCTGTAAAGCTGTTTATACTGTAGTCTTATTGTGTTACCTTTTTTCTTTCCCTTTACATGTGGGTGCCTCTAGTGAGACCAGTGGTAGTATCTGGTTTGCTAACGTAATCCCCCATCTCCCTGTTGTGATTGATACTTCTGCTCCTTGCATACTTGAAAAGAGCAACTGCTACTTTTTGTAGAAGTGTTTTGAAAACTCCCTGTGTTTACCCTGTGAAAAATTATGTATTTTGTTATGCTCACAGGTGTTTTCAAATTCTGCTTACTTGTTGTGTATATCTGTGTACTGGAAAATTTTATGGTCATAACATTGGCTCCCCTTATAGGAGCTTCTTTCAAAATTTGTTTTATTTATTTTTAATAGGCTGAACTTAATTAGTATGTTTGCCTTGTACAAGGATTCTTCCTCATCTGTAATAGCATCTGTTTTCATTGTATGTTCATTGTTCACCTGCACACTTGCTTGTCCTTTTGGGAGTCGCACTCCAGTTTTTGCCAAAGCTGTCCCCTTGTTACACCTCAAGTGCTGCCAGACACTTGTGATTTTACCATAATAGTTTGACGGTTTCTTTTCTAAGACTTTGATATTACTTTTTAATTTGTAGTGTCCTAGGCCTGTGAGTTGGTCATCATAAAGTGTTGTTGAACAGATTAATTTATGATGATCAATTTTTTATTTTGCTTTTGTATTTTTTATTGAGCTTTACTTTTGTGTAGTATACCAGCTCGCGTTCTAGGTAAGACTGTTGTGCTCTAGAAATTTCTAGCTGAACTGTACCACCAGCATGCTGTTGGCCTGAAAAGTAATAATCTGGACACCTGTATTGAAATTAACTCATAGAGCAGATGGGCTGCTTGGTTTCAGAAATCAGAGCTTAGATTTGTTGGCTAAGTACATTTTTTTCTTTTGTTATTGTTCCAGAGTGATGACTGCTAAATTTAACCACAGGCAAGCACATTCTTATTATTGAATTTTTTTTTTTTTTTAAATTAGTTGGTCATTGAGGTCCATGTTTGACAAAAAAGCTATAGTTTTGGTTGTAATGGTTAGTTTTTACTGACTTGTTGTGGTGAAGCAGCTTGCCCTGTCACCTCCATTGCACAGGCCTATGCTGCAAGATACTTGCATGTTTTACTTTTGATCAGATAAGTTGGAGATAAATCATGTTGAACATCCTTTATTCTACTGCATGCATCATCACAGAACAAGTGTAATATATGTGTGGCTTTGCACAACCAATAGTTTAAAGAAAATGCTTTGCATCGTTCTAAGGAGGAGGGAAGCACAGTTAAGATGGTGTAACGGACACAGATGCTACACTGAATTAAAAATAACTTGCCCTTTTCATGATGCTGTGGCATGTCATTTTTGCAATTTATTCTTTTATGTGCAACTGTTTTGTTTCACTTCTGTTTTTCAGTTCTTCTGACTGGAGGAATCGTGGGTGTGGCAGGGCAGTTTAACAAATGGGAGTTTGCTGCCTATGGAGTGTATCCTTTTAGTAGAAACTTTCTTCCTGTAAATTACTCAGATTTTGTTTAATTCGTTAATATTTGGAGAAGTGGAATAAATGTACATACTGATTTATATGTTCAGTTTCTGGAAGTGTGTGTGCACTCTGTATCTGTCTATTTGTGATTGCCTTTAATATCCTGTAAGAATAAAAAAGAGGTCTGTCTTTTGGTCATTGACTGATAATATTGTGAAATGTCATTTTACTTTGTTTCTGGTCCCTGTGTATTTCATGTTTCCTATACTGCTCCCACAAAAAAAGTGTCTTAAAAGTTTTCCTTCTTGTAGACAGATGGCAGGCTATAAACAAGAACATCTTTGCATCCCTATCCCTTATGTAAATTCTGGAAGTGTATGCTTATTACCGCCACTTAAACCCTCCCCGCCCCAACAGAACTAACATAGCAGTCACATGCTTATTTGTACTACTTTCTGAACTCTTTTATTTCTCTCTTGGAGTCCTGTGCCTACTTTAGCTTGAGTGGGCTACTTCATGCCTGGAGCAGTGCAGGGAGCAGTGCAGGTTATGTGGTTTGACAACTTTGTTAGTTCTACCTCAGTTTGTCCACAATAGTTCTAAGTTGCCTCTTGACCTCTGATAACCTTTCTGTTCTGCGATGCGTGACTGTAATGTTTCAGTTAAAGTGGCCTGTGATCACTGTCACTGCACCTTAGAAGGTTCTGGCTGGTCTGTATCACCAGCCTGCTATTGGCTGGCTAATGATCACACGTGGCATTCCACTGTCTGATAACTAACATACTGTACTTTAATGAGATTGTGGTACAAGATTATTTGTTTATCCTACAGATATATTATCATCACCTGGGACATTTTTCCATTTGCAAGTGACTCAGCTTGGGTAAGAAACCTTGCACAATGGGTTAAGTTAAAACATTTTTTTTATGTAGTTCCTCAATTTGTATACTCCTTAGCTGGACTGGAAGTGAATTTCAGGTTACAGAATGTCTTTCCTTAAGAAATCCCTGCATTTTGTATCTTGATTTTCTTCTTATTTTGATTTTTGTCTGTGCAGGAACAGTGTACTTAACTGAAGAACATTCTGGAGTGGGGAATGGGTATAGGACTGTAATCTTTGGAAGAATCCGATGCGCAAAGAATGGCGCACCCTTTGTTGTGCCCATTACCCTAGCCATTTTGATGACTAATTTTGGCAGTGCTTCTCCTTCTCAGTTACTTTTCACAGGGATATAGGGAAGAAAGACTTCTTGCAGAAACAACATCAGCCAAGAACCTAACTGTAGAACACAGAACCGTGAGGTAGCAATGCTCGCCACTGCGTCAATGTACTACCCAACATGCTCCACTTGTAATTTATTTTCTAGGACTCTATCGTTTTAAATAATTTAGGACTTTTGCTCAGACAAGGTAAATAAGAAAGACTGACACAATTGCACCAAAATGACGGATGCAAGCAGATGAATACACATTACAGAAAATAGTATATAAATATGTATTTTTTTCATGAGACAATTTTTTGTTAATGCTTACAGAATTATGTTAGAACCAAAAGTGTGCATTTATGTAGTTTCAGTGCAGAAGAGAGCAAATGTACCTAGCAAACAGTGTTATTTTAATATTATGAAAGGGACATAATTTTGTAGCTTTGTGTACTTTTTGATGTACACCATGAAGTCAGTTGAATTTACTTATGTACTTTTGCTGACTCAGTTAATTCCATTAGATTTGTGGCCTACTATCATGAGAGCGCCAAGGTGTTATTTATGTAGAGAGGGAAATTTGCCCAAGACACCTGTAAACTTCAACTAGACTAATTATTTGCTAAGGTGGTGCAGTAGTTTAGTGTTGTCGCATCACAGCAAGAGGTTTTCCAGTTCAGTTCTCGGCTGGGGTGCCTTCTGTTTGGAGTCTGCATGCCCTCCCTGCGGTCGTGTGGGTTTCCTCCAGGTTTTCCTCCTCCATTCCGAAGATAGGCAGTAGGTGGATTAGACACTCTAAATTGGCTGTAGGAGCACGTGTGTGTGAGAATGAGTTGTATGGCTGAACTACCTTGGCAGGGCTAGCCACCCAGTGGTGTAAACCTTGGCTTGAGATGATTGTCATTGTTGAGTTGACACTTCCACCCTATGTGCAGAAATGGGGAAAAAGGGGTTGTGGATGGATGGTTGCATTTTGTGTCTCCCAGGCTACCTGGTGAAATGAAAGAGAAATTCAGTGAAACAGCATTTAATTTGTGAAACTGTATTTCATAAATGGATTAAACTTTGGGTGACAAAAATACCCGATAAGCACTTTCTAGAACTGTATTTCATGGCATGTGACATCCTTAGAAACAGTGAAGTGAAAAAATAGATGTGATATCTGCTAGGTTAGGAATCTGTGTTCAGTAATTTGTACAACACAGTAAAATGCTGTACAAAGGAATAATACCGTGATGCAAATGGTTTAGTACAGTATCCTTCATTATCTTCATTTTTCAATTTTGTATATTAAAATACTTATTCCATTAGTTTTTATCTGTATGTTGAATTGTTATTGCAGTGGTATTTTATTGTGCAGTACAGTCCATCCTTATTATAGGTATCTTTACTTGTTTAGTTAGCCACCTGGTGGTGTTAACCTTGGCTCTAGATGATTGTCACTGTTGAAGTGACACCCTGATCCCATGTGCAAAAATGGGAAAAGGGCTTGTGGATGGATGGGTGGATGGATGATGCAGTTAAGGAAACAGTGGAGCAGATTAACTTGCTATGTCAATTAACAGCCTTGAGCACCAGGTAGGTGTGTTTTCAGAAGAGGGATCAGAATGAGGAGGTCCAAATTTGAGTCGAGGTTCTACAGCCAACTGGCACAAAGTGGCATAAGTAATGTACAACAGAAAAATGCCTAAGAAGGTGAAAGGTAAGTTGTGCAACAGTACTACTGTATGGTACAGAAACATGGCAGTGAGAAAAGAGCAGCTAAGGTAGCTTGAGTTTGATTTGCAATGAAATGCCTGAGATGAATAGTAAGATGGACACTGTGGGACAGAAGAAGTAAGGACACCAGATAGACACTGTGGGACAGAAGAAATAAGGACACCAGAGCAGAAAAGAACAGAAGGCAAAGTAGCCCCGGATACAGAGAAGGTCAAGGAAAACTGATTTACAATGGTTCAGTCACATGTGAAGGAAAGCAGGAGGTAATTTGATAAAGCAGATTTGGGAACGGAAAAAGAAATCTGGCTTGCTTCATTCCTAATTAAATCCATGTCTCTGGCACACTGTTAATGTTTGGTACTTCACTTTACTGTTCTGTGTTGCCTCCTTTCTCCGATACCACAGACCTAACTACCAAGAACAGGCAGAATTAGACTAACTGCATATGAAGCAATCCTTTTTTTTAATATGTATGTATGTATGTATGTGTATTATTTATATATATATATATATATATAGATATATATATATGTAGATATATATATATATATAGATATATATATATATATATATATATATATATATATATATATATAGATATATAGATATATATATATATATATATATATATATATATATATATATATACATACATATATGCTTAAGATAACCATTACCATTACAAATGTAGTATTATGAACCATATTTTTGTGTCGCTGGAAAATAAACTTAATTTTATGGTGTACTGTTGTGAAACTCTATCTTTTTCCAAGTTTCATGTTTTAGCTTGAATGTCTCCAGACATGTTCTTCTCTGATAACCATTCTAAGAATGGTCACAATAAGATTAACTATGGAGTAAGACTTTTATTAATTTGGTTCAAGTTTATTGCTCACCAGTGTGAAGGAATTCCAGATTTAGCTGAGATAAGTGTTCCATGTGGAACCAAGCCTTGACAGATATGGAAATGTGGCTTAACTCCTGTGTAACTCTAAAAGTGTGTGTGTGTGTGTGTGTGTGTGTGTGTGTGTGTGTGTGTGTGTAATGAGGACAGGCAGACAAACATTAAAATGGAAGTTCTACCGGCAATCTGAATGTAGCAATGGCTTCCCTTCCCCAACTGTTGGAAAGAACTGATGGACATGTCTCCCCTTGTGCATGAGACCAAGAAGCCATATGTGAGGTTTGTCTATGATATGCCAGAGTAGAATGCCACAAGTATCTATCAAAAAAGCAAATATGAAACTTGAATGCCTAATTACAATGAGCTGTTTATTTAAACACCACCATTCGTCATGTGAAACAGTAGATGACTTACCTTTGCACACTAGCCGTTAATAATAGGAAGTGTTTGTCATAGTCCCCATATACACCCTTAATTATGTGTTAAGAACTCATAAACTTGGAGCTAGTGAAGTAAGTTTAAATCGGCAGATGTAGTCTGTAAATCACATGGTCAACAGACTGTTAATTTTTGAGATTAATGTCAGTTGTAAGCAAATCCCAGCTGATAAACTGAGTGTGCACCACCTTAATTCCAGTGAATTTCCCATCCTGCACATAAACTAACATTTACTGCCCCTTTCTCTTGCAGCTTGCTTATCTCCCTTCTCTGCCTTACAGTTCCAGACTGGGAAGTACCTTGTGGGTGTGGGTACATTTTGTTTTAGTTCTGATAAAGTCCTCACATCAGGGGATGAAAGCGCTTAACTGTGAATAAAATTGTATTTTGGCACTGTGCTGGAGGTTCAGTTCTGCTTTTTGTGGCAAGTTTGTGTCCTTAGATTTTTTAGGTTCATAGATTAGTATTAGGCTAACTGCCCTTGTGGGCCATTTTATAAGCCTAGCCAATTGTAACCTGTGAGAATCAAACCCTGTACCTTGTGTCTGTAAGGCAAACACCGTACCCATTATGACACCTTCCCACCTATTGTGGTTTGTTTGTTTGTTTACCAGGTAGATGGGCTGATACCATATCATTCATGAATTTTTTTTCCTGCTGTGTTGATTTTGTTTAATGCTGTAGGTTGAAGGTCAAGTCTGATACTGGAGAGCCGAAGGGAAAAGGAAATCTTTGTGGCTAAAAGTAGACAAGGACTGCATGAGTGCAGGCAGGGGATGCTGAAGAACTCATGCAGCTGGTTGATCTTTCCAACCAAGTTGTGCAACAGAGTGCACCCAACCATACCTCTCAACCGTGCAAAAAATCTGGACAGAGCCTGACAGAATGGGGGGACAAAGGCCTCAAATAGGGACAGATTTTAAATATTTCTCTTATAAACCTAGAAAGTTGCTAGGATAACTGGCTTTGTATTAGCATGCATTTTTCTGAAGGATATGAAGTCTGAAACACAAATGTATATCACTTTTACTGACTTCAGTCCTCAAGCTATCCCAGTGATTTGTCAGGAAAATTACAAATTTTTTATGAGGAACTAATGAAAAATATGAGGCAAAAATCTGGACCTTCTGCAAAAATCTGTACAGTTGAGAGGTATGCACCCAACTAAATAACATAGAGGACTATGACAGAATCTCCAATAATAACATACTTGCTATGTGCTGGAGACATGGATGCCAGGAAATTCAACTGTTGAGTGAAGCACGGTAGGGTGTACAACATCCTTGATGTTTCCTTTTGTTATTTATGACATTACCACATTGCTTGGCTCGCACTGAACATGACAACAGTGCACTGGACTATTGACTTTTCATTTGTTTTCTCTGACTTTCATCTGTTGTTACTTTGATAATTCTGGTTGGAGATGTATAAGATTCCTACTTTTTGTCTGTTATTCTGGTGGGTTTACCTGAGTTGCAAAAATTTCATCTATTGTCAAGACATGGTAAACTTGGTGAAGAGTTCAACCTTCTAGACACTGTTTGCTTTTCATGATTTCCCTTTTTTTTTTTACCAACATCCCATGGCAACTGTGACGTGGATGTTAGCCCCTTTTCCAGTTCCCCGTTTTGCAGTTTGTGTTTTCTGTCACAGACTTATTAGCTCCCTTTTGTTCATCCCACCACGTATTCCTAGTTACCCTTTACTGGCTGCATGGTTCCTCCAAGCTACCACCTAAGGTTTGTATTACTTGCATCCTTTGTCTTCTGGAAGATCACAGCAAATGAGCAGAATAGACTGCATCCTTGACTGCAGTGTATGTGCACATAAAAGCATATACATTGTGATGGCAAATGAGTAAGAGGCAGCAGGTGTACCTGTAGACGTCATGAAACTTTACTTCAGACTCTCCAGTATGTAGGGTCACATGCCACAGAAGTTCAGTAATGGCCTTCATCTGACGATACTTCATGTGTATATTCATATGGGCTATCCCTTTGCTTTAAAATACCTGTACACGTTACATACATTACTTATGCATATACTATGTTCATATTATGATATACATAGATATAATGTGAACCAGAAATACTGTATTTGGCATTTATACAATATTGAGTTCAGATTTTCTTTTAACCAAAATACATTCTATTCTTCCTGCATCTGAAAAATACTGTGGATGAATAAAGTCCAACTTTCAGTCTTTGTTTGTGACATTAGTTAACCCAAAAATAATTCTTAAAAAGTGCTCCCAGGTAGTCTTGTAAATTATATTATATTTTGATCTAACTGATATGGCAATAAATGTTTTCCTTCTTTTATATATCATCATAACCGACTGTTATCGCATGTAACATACAGTAGCATCACACTCTCGACATTGGTCCACACTCAGACAGGGAACTCTCATACAGTATAATCTTTGCCATAAACTGACAGCCATTTACTTGTGTGTTTATTTCTTGTTTTTTTCCATGTAGGCTGCAAGTTGCCGTGCAGGCTGCATTCAACACTAAGTAGGACATTGGTTGGCATTACAAATTCGATACAAATCTTTTTTTTTTTTTTTTTTCCAAACTGCTCAAAATACAACTTGACAGACTATATAATTTCTTTTCCTCAGCCGAGTCTTTCTGATGTTCTACCCACTGCAAGGCATCCTGAGCTAGTGTTAAAATTTAGTTACAAATTTCTTTTTCAGTTCTATCGCAAAATTGTTTTTATCTTACAGTAAAAAATATTTACAGTATTACTTAATTCAACTCTGTCCATTTTCATTTTTCAAAACAACCACAATACTGTTATGTAATCAAAATGCTTCACACAACATATATAGTGCCTGCATATTTGAACTGCTTCTTACTGAAATTGGTACACCTTGTTTGCTGTAGCATAGAATAGATCCAGGCCTGCTGAATCTAGCTTTGTTTGTATAACTTGAGCACTAATCCAGACATTCTTTAAAGTATTCAGTTGTATTTATTACTGCAGGTAGTAACTTGATTAAAGTGTAGCTATCATTTCTAAGTCTTTTGGATTAAGCACTTGGGCTTCAGACCAGTTGTTTTACATTAGGAAGGTTTGTGGCCTGCACTGTGGTGGGAGGACAGGTAGCTTACATCCTTCTAAGTTGGGAACTGCTGATTGAGAGCTCAGTGTCTGTTATTCTAAAAGTGTATTAGTTCTGGTTTAAGCACTTGGGCTTCAGGCCAGTTATTTTACGTTAAGAAGGATTGCGTTCTGCACTCTTGTGGGAGGAGAGGCTGGACTCTGCCCTTCTGAGCAGGGAATTTCTGGTTAGAGGCTTATAGTGCCTGCATATTCTAACTGTTTCTTACTGAAATTGGTACACCTTGTTTGCTGTAGCATAGACTAGATCCAGGCCTGCTGAATCTAGCTTTATTTGTATGCTTGTTGTTTGTTTATTTCCCTGAAACGCTAATTCCACCTAAAACGTGGCCTTTTAGCACTTCTGTGGATCCCTAGTGATATCTGCATTGCTTACTGTACTTATTTCCTTGTTTCACTTGAAAGAAAGTTACTGTTTGTCGTTTTGCATTTAAGTTACCTGTAACACATTGCATTTAAGTTACCTGGCACTTGCTCACTAAAGCAATTATATAAGTCAGCTCTAAAAAATTAAAAGCACTACACCCTCACAAACTCTCCTTGAGTACCTTGTTCCCCATTGGCCCTTTTTTCAATTATAAAGGAATTCCCAATACTATTCTAGCATGTCCAAAGGTCAGTTGTCAATCTCCTCTCCGGTCCAGCTGGTGAATCTGGGAATCTTGAGGCAATGTTACAACTGCCTCATGTACACAGACAACCCTCTCCTCCTCCCAACAAATTCCAACACATGTGAGAGATGCAACCATATAGCCAAACTGGAGGCTAAGCTCTCTCAACTCAGTACTGGCGTAACCAGTCAGGAGGAGAAGGAAACCACACTCACTACAATTACAGTCTCACATAGACCTACCACGACAACAAACCAAACACATAAACACACAAAAACATACTCGGAGGCTCTAAATAAAAATCTGCCTAAGCAGCAGAGACCTCCAAAGCAGACACCCAAGCAACCGCTACCCCAAAACAAAACACGTGCAACACATAGCTCACAAAGCCAGTGTGCCGAACAGTCACAGCCCTTAAGGCTAAACAACACACCTGATACACTTGTAATAGGTGACTCTATCGTCAGGCACACTGACGTCCCACTCACCAAGCTGAACAAGGAGAAGGTCACAGTGAGCTGCCTGTCGGGCGCTAGGATCCGCCACATAACACAAGCAGTCAGGTCACTCCAAGGCAAGTACATATATGACTCAGTCATTGTCCATGCTGGTATGAATGACCTAAGACGTACCTCCCTGGACTACATGAAAAGAGACATAGAGGAGCTCTCTGAGCATGTAGCCCAGGCCGGTATGACCCTGACCTTGAGTAGCATCTTACCCTCACCAAGAATGATGCCACAATATGAAGACAAGATGATCACTTTCAACAATTGGCTTAAGTGTTGGTGTCATTCAAAGGGGATCCAATGCCTGTCAGCCTGGGATGACATGCTCGACAAGCCACGATGCTTCGCTAGGGACGGCTTGCACCTGTCACCCCTGGGCTTTCGGATATTGGCAAAGGCTCTTGCTACCCCCATAGTGCCTTTTTAGGCAAGGCTCAAAAGACAAACCCACCTCCATAGGTATCACAAGGGATAAGAAACTAAGAGTAATGCTACTCAACGCCAGAAGTCTAAACCTCAAGATGCACGCACTCAAAACTCTCCTTAGCATGGAGAACATCGATATCTGTGCAGTAACAGAAACCTGGTTCAAGGCTCCCGAGAGCACCCCAGCACTACCAGGTTATACCTCGTACCATGCTTTTCGGCCCCAAAACTTGGACCGAACCACAAAAGGAGGGGGGAGTATCAATATTCATCAAAGATACCCACACCTCCAGGTTGGTGGCACAGCACGAAGCATCAGAGACTATCCATGTGCAACTAACTGTGGGTAAAACTGCCTTCCAGTTTATAGCCTGCTACAGACCACCCTCCCAAACACAGGAACCCCACTTAGCCTTCCTGAGAATACTGAAAAATATGAAGGTCTCTCCAAACACCATCATACTGGGCGACTTCAACTACCCAAACATAGACTGGGAGCATTACTCTAGCTCCAACACCCTAGCCCAAAGGTTCCTAGAATTTATAAACTCAAATGCTATGGAACAACTTGTTACCACTCCCACAAGAGGGGAAAACATACTGGACCTGATCATCACCAACATGGGGACACTATGCTCCAGACCAGAAGTGTATCCCTCACTGGTAAGATCAGACCATAAACTAATCTCACTGGATATTCACATCCCGACCCCACCCCCTGCCCAGAAAACCACAGTGAAAAACTTCTCTAAAGCAAATTTCACATGCCTCAAAACCGAGGCGAAATCCTTCAAAGCCCCGGCCTGTGGAAAATACGGCCCAGACCGCAGAATCCTTTATAAACGCATTCTATGAACACCTTCAGGAATGCATGGATCATGCAATCCCAAATAAAACCAAGACCCAATCCTCCAAAGGCAGACGTCCTGTCTGGTGGACCCCAGCCATAAACAAACTATACAATAGAAGGAGGAAGCTACTACATGATAGAGCAAAATCCCAAAAAGGGAAGGCATCTCTGATCAGTATTAGCAAAAAAACTACGGGCACTCATAAAATCGTCTAAGGCCAGCTTCGAGAGGAAAATTGCACAGGACACTAAGGATGATCACAAGGCTTTCTTTAGTTATGTTAGGAACCTGGGTGGGAATTCCCAGATATGCTCCGAATTAGTCCAAAGTGACAAAAAATACACCAAGCCCACAGACATTGCCAACATCCTAGCTGACAGGTTCAGTGCAAACTTCTCCCCCCTCTCCCCACCAAAAGGGCAAATATCTATCCCAACAGAGTGCTGCCCCCCTGACATCTCAGATGCTCAGGTAAGAGCCGCTCTCTCCAAAGCAAAAAACACAGCATCAATGGGACCAGATGGTGTCCCGGGCTGCGTCCTACATGAACTCCAGGAAGAGCTAAACCCAAACATAAAACTACTGTTCAATTTTAGCCTTACTACAGGATATGTACCCAAAGAGTGGCGTACAGCAACAGTGGTCCCTCTCCACAAAGGTGGTGCCTCAACGGATCCTGGAAACTATCGCCCCATAAGCCTGACTAGCTTGGTCTGCAAAGCTATGGAAAGGATCATCATGGACCTCATAAATAAAGATATTGGGGACCTACAGACACTGGATCCTACCCAGTTTGGCTTTGTTAAGGGCAGATCCTGCCTCTTAAAACCTGGTCGATTTCTTT